>NW_025242414.1:0-3121 GCF_018294505.1 Triticum aestivum
TGGACCAGGCAAACACACTGAACGCGCCTGTGAGCATGGACGGTCATACTTTAAGGGTTGTCCGCCATGTATGGTTAGGCCAACCCGGAAACCTTCTTTCCATCCCTGTACATGTGGTGACGGTAAAGTTTAGCAAGGTTGTCTAAAAAAAAGCCCGTAGGGCTCGCCCTGTTGCCAAAAGGCACCAATCTTGAAGTACACGGTCCTTGGCAATCTGTAATAGAAAAGAGCTGGAAGAGAATTTCGACAAAAGAAAAAAAAAACCGAGGCGCCTCTCACCCAAATCGATCGACCGATCTCGGCCTCCTCGTCTCATGACGCTACGCTACCTGGTGATGACAAGGATGCGGTTCCCAGCCGCTGCTGCTCTCCGGCCGCCGTCGGTGTCGACGGCCGCACGCCCTCGGCCCTTCTCTGCAAGTACCAGTCAGGTTGGTCCAATTATTGATTTCCCAACTCCAAACCAGATCTCTCGCTTGGGTGGAGTGCTTCGGCACATAAAAGTTTTACCTTTGCAATTCTCCGGAGTACATAGTGCTCTGCTGTATGACGTAATTACATGTATAAAACTCCCTCTTTCGATGGATCTTCCACGTTAGTAATTCTAGTGGCTTCCGGCTGTTGACTTGATTTCGGGAGATGGAGAAGGTATTAAGATAGCTCGTTAGAGATATGCTTTCTCGTATGTATTGTTGCTGTCTCTTCTTGCAGAGATTCACTAGTAGAAAAAGGATCATTTGTCCCGGTTCGTAAGGGCCTTTTGTCCCGGTTGTTGAACCGTAACGAAAGTGTCGTTACTAATGCTCTAGGCCTTTAGTCCCGGTTCTTACATGAACCGGGACAGACGGGCCTCCACGTGGCCTGTGCGGCGAGCCCAGGCATGAGGCACTTTGGTCCCGGTTGGTAGCACAAACCGGGACCAATAGGTGTCCACGCGTCAGCAGTTGGCAGGAGCTGAGATTTTTTTTTTGAAAAGGGGTGGTTTAGGGGTTTTGGAAGGTTAATTTAGGTGTTTCATATATTATGTTATCTAGCTAATTAATAGAGAGAAGTGTCCTTTCTTATCTCCGTGCTTGGTCGACGTACGCTACGTATTATACGTATAGAGAGGACTCGACACGCTAGCTAGTAAGCAAATGAAGGAAACAGAAGATCGTCATGAACATATGCATACAGAGAGAAGTGATATCGACCACCTCTTCTCCGAGAGATTGGTTGAACAACAAGTTCTCGTATATCTATCCGACACTACTGGCTACATATATACAATATAATTATCTCTTATAAGATAATCTCCTAATTATATACGAAGTCAAGGTCCACATGGTATTCTCCGTCTTTAGCGATCACGTGGTCAAGGAAGAATGCCGCCAATTCCTCTTGAATTGCTCGCATACGATCTGATGGTAGGAGTTCATCCCGCATCCGAAAGATCTAATTTGAAGAAGGGGGTATATATATATATATATATATATATATATATATATATATATATATATATATATATATATATATCAACACAAATGATGGTAATAACATAAAATTGTGAATATTATTGCTTACGCACTTCATATTGTTTGTCAGAGTAGCCCCGCTCACAGGTCGTGTGGCGGATGGACTCGCAAACGTAGTATCCACAGTAATTATTCCCGGCTTCCTGCCACAACCACTTTACAAGAAAACAAGAAATAGAGGTCAATCAAACTGATAAGCAAGCATGTTATAAATGGTATTGATGAAACTAGCGCTTGAATCACTAGAAGATGCGCGGAACATGCTAGTAGTACTTACTTTTGGGTGTCTAAATTGCAGCTTTTTCGGCAGTCCCGGAGCTTTATTGGTGAATTTTGTCCAAACCCTGCCAGACAAAGAAAACAATTACTTGATATCAGGAAATGAACAAAGTTGCTGATATGGTGTGATAATGGTCGATTTAACTTACTTCTCGACAATTTCAGTCATGTCCGCATACTCCTTAGGATCTTTTCGTCTCGAGTCTAAGACGGTTACTAGTCTCTACTCAAGCTTAATCTCTAGGAGAATATAGTGGAACCTGCGCACGCATGCATAAGTCATCAATTACATTACTATAACCTGGACTAATAAGGGAAACCGAATATGCACAAGACAGTAACACTCACTTGAAGTTGTAAAGAAAGAATATTATATCTTTGTTTTCATTTATTACCAACGATCGTAGCAAGTTGTCCTCGGTATCTTCGGCATGAAATTAAACCTCATACGCATCTATGAGATTTGTGTTAATGAACCCAATATCACCGATTTGTCTTTTCTTCAATTCGGCGATCTTCAATCTGCATAATATAGTGAGGATAATTATAAATACATGAATGAAAGAGCTGACCTATATATAGAGACTTAATGACAGAAGTAGTACTTACAGACAGTAGCAAGTGACCGTTATTTTATCGAGGGCATGTTGATTGAAAAACTGGAAGAATTCCTCAAATGGAACATTCAACAATTAAATTCCAACGAGGTCATGCTCCTCTTTAACTCTCAGCGTCAAAATATTCGTCCCCCAGACTCTCTGCAGGTTTTCATGTACCAATCATGGCATCTTCGCATCATCGTTGTTAGAGATTCTCATCTTTGACGAGAGGCTTCCCGTACTCGTATCTGTGTTCGTCCACCTCCAAGAAATCATAATGTACATCGTCGGGCAGGTAATCTCCAAGATTGCTATAACCGGGCACCATCCTTGGATCATTAGCGACGATATCGCTAGACACCTTGAGCGGGGGGCACGATTGGTCCGCTTATTCGCCGAGCTGGGCAATTTTTTTCCCAGCTCGTCGTTCTGCTAACCATTGATCACTGATAGTACTTCCCGACCGCGTCGCTTCGAGAAATGACTTTTCAATAATGCGGTCATAGCTGGCTTTCGGCGGAGACTTTGGTGGTTTCTTCAAGGCATCCACAGTGCGCTTCGCTTTCACCGGATCTATCTTCTCCTCCGGAGGTGGATGTTTCTTTGCTTTCACCCCTTCAAAGAATTTCGTCACTTCGGCTCGCACGATATTCGTGTTTTCCTCCACGGTCCTCTCATATGGTAACTTCGGCGGAGTCTTCAGAGAAGGACCGAATCTGTATTGCCTCC
>NW_025242415.1:0-3120 GCF_018294505.1 Triticum aestivum
CCTGAAATCAGAATCTAGAGTTTTCAATCCATGGCAACAGTAGCAAGATAAAACGTGATAAAACAGGGGAAATCTGGGTCTATAGCTCCCACCTCTAAATCACAGTTATGTTCCCCTGTATCCCAAATCAATGATGCATTAACCCCTCCTCACGCTGTGCTGAAAATCTAAGCTCCATTTTTCATTTTTGAAAGAATAAGAAACCTGAACTCAATCCATCACTTAGACAGGCAAGCCAATAAATTATCCTGCACATACGGAAGTTGTTGACTGCATACCACGCAGCATAATGGACTCCGAAGAGCAGTAACAACTGAAGCGGATGCAGTAACGTAGATCCCTGTCCAGTTACATAGGCTCTAGTCTTTCCAGGTGCCGGACGAGCTATACACGATTGGATGTTCACAAAAACTGGACCAAAAAGAGTTGATGAGGCCGCTGATATACATTTTTCCTTCGTGTACAAGATTTGATCAGGAATAACCACATACAAATGTCGATTATCAGGCAATAACAAACAACTGTGCACGTTCCTGATATTCAGATTGATGCTATTTTTGCACTTCGGGAGTACATATGAAAAATACATATCTACTGTTGTTCAGACGTAATTGAAACTGCAGCATAATCATATTTCACATCTACAGTGTTGCTATCTTTGGAACCGCGTCCTCTCCAACTGATCTTCCACATCTGGAGTAATAAGCTTACCCTACATGACAGAGGAAAATTATTACACATGGATAGATAGATGCAACGCCTATTCAATGTGGTGATGTTATCGAAACTACGTACACATGATGAATGAGAACATTGGTTTTTGGAAGGGAAAACCAGGCTATAGTATTAGTTTGAACATATTTAGTTCATGGAGTGTTAGAATGAATCTGAGGCCACCCTTGGTCTATCGAGGACCAAGCAATCACACGAGGCACAACACCGAGATTTGTTAACGAGGTTCACCGATATGGCTACATCCCCGGGGCACGACTACGGGTGCTCCTCCCCGTGACACCATCACAATACAGCACCCTGGCCGCTCGGGGGCCGGCACACACCGCCGTCTCCCCCGCGTGCCCGTGCTATTATGTTGGCATAGGTTACATCGTGCGTCTATCCTCGCTATATATGAGAGGTCTAGGATACAAGTGTCCTACTAGGACACGACTCCATGTCCTATCTAAACACAATACAACTACAAGTCCAACTGTAACCTATCTTGTACACTATATTAGACACAACTCTAACATGGAGAAATACAAAACAAGTTAACTGCAGATTGTCAAACAAGATACGCATTAGGAGATAGATAGGCGCACGGTTTACACTCTGTATTCGGTTGTAACTAGCCTCCTTATCTCCTGTACTTCTTCTCCCTCAAGTTATGTATCTCCAACAAACTTGTACGCGTATCAGGACTCCCAATCCTCTATATAACACGTAACACGTCCCCCATGATAGAGTAAGACGTTTCTACGCTCGCACATAGTATACAGAGCCTCCTCTTCCAATCTCATCTAGCCTAGCTCATCACCATTAGTGCCCTAGCCATGTCTTCCTTCGGCTCCTCCCACCCAAACCTCAACCAACAGGTCACAAAGAAGCTTACCGGCACGAACTATGTTCTGTGGCGTGCACAGATCGTGTCGCAGCTGCGGGGCGCCGGTGTCTTCGGCTATGCCGACGGCACCACACCGGAGCCGGCCCGACTCCTCGTCAGCAAGGACAAAGATGGGAAGGAGTCATCGACGCCCAACCCTCTCCACCCAATCTGGGTGCAGGAGGACCAACGGGACAAGTCAATGGAGGCTAGTTTGCCACTGGGTCCGCTCGTCTTTTCGTTGGGGTAGTGACGGGTATTGAGCGAGGTGTTGTCGAGGTCTTGGATGCCGGGGCAGCGGCCCCGGTGGTGGTAGCGTGGTGGTCTTGGGAAGAGCACGTCGCTCGGTGCTGCCCAGTGGCCATGGCCGTGTGGGCGGTGTGGTCACTGGGGTGTGCCTTTGGGTGGCTGTGAGTGTTGGCCGCCCTGCTCTATCTTCGGACCAACTGGCAGCGGCGTTGCTCGTGCCCTTCTTGAAGGCGTCGTCGCGGCTCTCATTGCCCGTCGTTGCCTGTCATGTGGCTCCTGGGGAAACTCTGATTCTCGGATCGGGCGGTGGCGGTGCTCCGGTGCCGTATCCTTCCTGAAGGCACCGTCTTGGAGCTCACGGTTCGTCGTATGTGGCTTCATTTCTTCACGGTGGCATGGTCACTGTTGGAGTCCCCGATTGCTCTTGTAGTATTTGGGGTCGTGTTGCTGCGCTCAGCGCCTATGTATCATGTCTTGGCTGTGTGCGTGTGTGGTGGTGACGTGCGTTTGTACCGGGTTGTTGTTTGACTTTGCTTTATATATAAAGCAGTGCGGAAGCCTTTTTCGGTAAATCGAATTGAAAAATCAGAACAAAAGTATCCAGACAATATAACTTTGCTCTTAGAAAACACTCATGAGAAATTGTGCTTAGACAAAATGATTTGGCAATGGCCTATTCTTTAAACTGTGCTTAAATAAATGCTTCTGCCTAACTCATTCTTGTAGCAATTTTATCACAAACAAAAAGGAGAAGTTCAGATACATTCATATAAATTGGACTGTTGACTGCTTGATAAATTTCTAGATAACAGCAGACATGCATGACTGGGGAACAGAATCATCTTGGCACCTGTCAATGCTATTGAGAGAATAAAAACATAAGAAGGGGAACAGTAAAACTTCTAGTGAGTTTTCTATGAATTTCAAGGTAACTATGGTTTATAACCAAGCATCGTCAGTACAGACTGCAAAAAGGAAAAGGTATCACCACTTCTTATGCTGTGAGAAAACCGACTATGAAATAACCCAGTACATTAACGCGAACCACATATAGCCCAATATGTTTCTACACAAACACAAGTAATTTTTTTGGTAAAAGGTTATGCATTATGAGTTAAATAGCAATATGATTTATTTGGTACTTCATGGTATTATCTCTACTATTAAAGGGGTGTCAGTAGTTCGCTCGGTTTGTTGGCACTAAGATAGGAAGATGATTGACGCCCTTGTCCCTTGCTGTTGCCTGCCACGGTGGTGTCGATCACTGGCTC
>NW_025242416.1:0-3120 GCF_018294505.1 Triticum aestivum
AAATCTTGAGAAATTAGGAAAAACTGAGAAATTTGTATATTAATCTTCTTCAAAAATAATCAGAGCAAAAGCACGTTTCTGTGATTTATTAAAATTATTTTTCTGGGCGCAAAAGTTTCTGTTTTTCAACAAGATTAAATCAACTATCACCCAACATGTCCCAAAGGCTTTGCTTGGCACAAACACTAATTAAAACCACAAAAACACTTCTAACCAAAGGAATAATTGGGTATTTTATTGAAAACAGCAAGAAAACCAAAAAGCAAAAAGATACAAGTTGGGTTGCCTCCCAACGAGCGCTATCGTTTTATGCCCCTAGCTAGGCATTGATAATTTTAATGAAGCTCACATTAAAAGACAAGAATTGAAGCACCAAGAGAGCATCACAAAACATGTGACAAACATATTTAAGTCTAACATACTTCCAATGCATAGGCATTTTGTAAGAAAACAAGTTATCAAGGCAAGAAAAAACTAGCATATGCAAGGAAGAAGAAAGAAACAATAGCAATCCCAACATAACGAGAGGTAGTTTAGTAACATGAAAATTTCTACCACAATATTTACCTCTCTCATAATAATTACATGTGGGATCATATTCAAATTCAACAATATAACTATCACATAAAATATTCTCTTCGTGATCCACGTGCATGCAAAGTTGACACTCTTCCAAAATAGTGGGATTATCATCAAGTAAAGTCCTGACCTCTCCAAGCCCAGTTTTATCAAAAAAATTCATAAGATTGATCATTCTCCAAGGTAGTGGGATCATTGTTACCTAGATTTGACACTCTTCCAAACCCACTTTCAATATTATCACAGACATATTCATCATGACGCTTAAATAAATTTTCAAGATCATAGGAAAAATCTCCCCAATCATGATCATTGCAATAAGTAGTGGACATATCAAAATTAGCATCCCCAAGCTTGGGGTTTTGCATATTATTAGAACAATTGACATTAATATAATTTGTAATAACATCATTGCAATCATGCTTTTCATTCAAGGAGCTATCATGAATCACTTTATAAATTCCTTCGTTTAACACTTCATCACAATTTTCAGATTCATAAATCTCAACCAAAACTTCATAAAGATAATCTAGTGAACTCAATTTATTAGCAATTGGTTCATCATAATTGGATTTTGAAAAGATTAGCAGGTGGATGAGGAACCATATCAATAAATTTTTAGCAAGCAAAGATGCAAGAAAATAGAAGGCACATGGCAACACAAGCAAACATGAGATCTGATGAGAAAAGGGCAAACAAAAATAGAAGGTGAATAAAACGGCAAATTTTTGTGAAGTGGGGGAGAGGAAAACGAGAGGAAAATGGCAAATGATGTAAATTGAAAGGAGATAAGATTTGTGATTAGGAACCTCGTAGATGTTGATGATCCTCCCCAGCAACGGTGCCAGAAATTCCTTTCGATGTCTGCTAGGACTACGTCAGTATTTCCCCAAAGAGGAAGGGATGATGCAGCCCAACAATGGTAGATATTTCCCTCAGTGATGATACCAAGGTTATCGAACCAGTAGGAGAACCAAGCAACAGTACGTAAACAACATCTGCACACAAATAACAAATACTCGCAACCCGACGTATTAAAGGGGTTGTCAATCCCTTTCGGGCAATGGCGCGAGAAATTGGCAAACGGACGTGAGAGAGTTGTAAATATTGATAGATCGAACGCCAAATAAAATAAATTGCAGCGAGGTATTTTTGTATTTTGGTTTAATAGATCTGAAAATAAAAGACAAATAAAATATATCGCAAAGGCAAATAATATGAGAAAGAGACCCGGGGGTCGTAGGTTTCACTAGTGGCTTCTCTCAAGAAAAATAGCAAAGGGTGGGTAAAAAAATTACTATTGGGCAATTGATAGAACTTCAAATAATCATGACGATATCCAGGCAATGATCATTACATAGGCATGACATCCAAGATTAGTAGACCGACTCCTACCTACATCTACTACTATTACTCCACACATCGACCGCTATCCAGCATGCGTCTAGTGTATTAAGATCATGGAAAGCCGGAGTAATGCAATAGGAACGATGACATGATATAGACAAGATCTATTTATGTAGAAATTGACCCCATTGTTTTATCCTTAGTAGTAACGATACATACGTCTCGGTTCCCCTTCTGTCATTGGGATCAAGCACCATAAGATCGAACCCACTACAAAGCACCTCTTCCCATTGCAAGATAAATATATCAAGTTGGCCAAACAAAACCCAAATATCGGAGAAACAATATGAGGCTATAATAAACCATGCATATAAGAGATCAAAGAAACTCAAATAACTTTCATGGATAAAAAGATAGATTTGATCGTAAACTCAAAGTTCATCGGATCCCAACAAACACACTGCAAAAGAGTTACATCATATGGATCTCCAAGAGACCATTGTATGGAGAATCAAACGAGAGAGAGGAAGCCATCGTGCTACTAACTACGGACCCAAAGGTCTACAAAGAACTACTCATGCATCATCGGAGAGGTACCAACGGAAGTGGTGAATCCCTTCATGATGGTGTCTAGATTGGATCTGGTGGTTCTGGACCCTGCGACGGCTGTAATTGATTTTCGTTCACTCCCATAGGGTTTCTGGAATATTGGGGTATTTATAGAGCAAAGAGTCGGTTCAGGGGGCACCCAAGGTGCCTGGCGCGCCCTGGTGAGTTGTACTCCCTTCTGAGCACCCCCCAGACGCTTCTTTGGCCCATTGGATGTCTTCTGGTCCAAAAAAGTCCACAAAAAGTTTTGTTGTGTTTGGACTCCATTTGATTTCCCGCAATGTAAAAAACACGCAGAAAACAACAACTGGCACTTGGCACTATGTCAATAGGTTAGCACCAAAAAATGATATAAAATGACTATAAAATGATTATAAAACATCCAGGAATGATAATATAACATCATGGAACAGTAAAAAATTATAGATACGTTGGTGACGTATCACTCATCCTCCTACCGGATCCATCAAAGAATCAAAAAGAGACAATCCCATGGACCGGTAGTAAACGAATAGATATCAAAGAAAGATATACACTTTCTCATGTGTATAAGTTTCTAATGTGGCAAATAATCATCAAGATGAG
>NW_025242417.1:0-3119 GCF_018294505.1 Triticum aestivum
GTATGACCCAGCTGAACATTAACCTCCCAGATGAGGCGGTCATTGACAGAATCCTCCAGTCGCTCCCACCAAGCTACAAGAGCTTTGTGATGAACTACAACATGCAGGGAATGGAAAAGACCATTCCTGAAGTGTTCTCGATGCTGAAGTCAGCAGAGGCTGAAATCAAGAAAGAACATCAAGTGTTGATGGTCAATAAGACCACTAAGTTCAAGAAGGGCAAGGGTAAGAAGAACTTCAAGAAGGACGGCAAAGATGTTGCCACGCCTGGTAAGCCAGTTACCGGGAAGAAGTCAAAGAATGGACCCAAGCCTGAGACTGAGTGCTTTTATTGCAAGGGGAAGGGTCACTGGAAGCGGAACTGCCCCAAATACTTAGCGGATAAGAAGGCCGGCAACACCAAAGGTATATTTGATATACATGTGATTGATGTGTACCTTACCAGTACTCGTAGTAACTCCTGGGTATTTGATACCGGTGCCGTTGCTCATATTTTTAACTCACAGCAGGAGCTGCAGAATAAACGGAGACTGGCGAAGGACGAGGTGACGATGCGCGTTGGGAATGGTTCCAGAGTCGATGTGATCGCCGTCGGCACGCTGCCTCTACATTTACCTACGGGATTAGTTTTGAACCTTAATAATTGTTATTTAGTGCCAAGTTTGAGCATGAACATTGTATCTGGATCTCGTTTAATACGAGATAGCTACTCATTTAAGTCTGAGAATAATGGTTGTTCGATTTATATGAGAGATATGTTTTATGGTCATGCTCCGATGGTCAATGGTTTATTCTTAATGAATCTCGAGCGTAATATTACACATGTTCATAGTGTAGATGCCAAAAGATTTAAAGTTGATAACGATAGTCCCACATACTTGTGGCACTGCCGCCTTGGTCACATTGGTGTCAAGCGCATGAAGAAGCTCCATGCCGATGGACTTTTAGAGTCTCTTGATTATGAATCGTTTGACACGTGCGAACCATGCCTTTTGGGAAAAATGACCAAGACTCCGTTCTCCGGAACAATGGAGCGAGCAACCAACTTGTTGGAAATCATACATACCGATGTGTGCGGTCCAATGAGCGTTGAGGCTCGCGGAGGATATCGTTATGTTCTCACTCTCACAGATGACTTGAGTAGATATGGGTATGTCTACTTAATGAAACACAAGTCTGAGACCTTTGAAAAGTTCAAGGAATTTCAGAATGAGGTGGAGAATCAACGTGACCGAAAGATAAAATTCTTACGATCAGATCGTGGAGGAGAATACTTAAGTCACGAATTTGGTACACACTTAAAGAAATGTGGAATCGTTTCACAGCTCACGCCGCCTGGAACACCTCAGCGAAACGGTGTGTCCGAACGTCGTAATCGCACTCTATTGGATATGGTGCGATCTATGATGTCTCTTACCGATTTACCGCTATCATTTTGGGGATACGCTCTAGAGACAGCTACATTCACTTTAAATAGGGCACCGTCTAAATCCGTTGAGACGACACCGTATGAATTATGGTTTGGAAAGAAACCTAAGCTGTCGTTTCTAAAAGTTTGGGGATGCGAAGCTTATGTCAAGAAACTTCAACCTGAAAAGCTCGAACCCAAGTCGGAAAAATGCGTATTCATAGGATACCCTAAGGAAACTGTAGGGTATACCTTCTACTTAAGATCCAAAGGCAAGATCTTTGTTGCCAAGAACGGATGCTTTCTGGAAAAAGAGTTTCTCTCGAAAGAAGTAAGTGGGAGGAAAGTAGAACTCGATGAAGTACTACCTCTTGAGCGGGATAGTGACGCAGCACAGGAAACCGTTCCTGTGATGCCCACACCAACTGAAGAGGAAAACCATGATAATGATCAAGGTACTTCGGATCAAGTTACTGCTGAACTTCGTAGGTCCACAAGGACACGTTCCGCACCAGAGTGGTACGGCAACCCTGTCCTGGAAATCATGTTGTTAGACAACAATGAACCTTCGAACTATGAAGAAGCAATGGCGGGCCCGGATTCCAACAAATGGCTTGAAGCCATGAAATCCGAGATAGAATCCATGTATGAAAACAAAGTATGGACTTTGACAGACTTGCCCGATGATCGGCGAGCGATAGAAAACAAATGGATCTTTAAGAAGAAGACGGACGTGGATGGTAATGTTACCATCTATAAAGCTCGACTTGTCGCTAAGGGTTATCGACAGGTTCAAGGGATTGACTACGACGAGACATTCTCTCCCGTAGCGAAGCTAAAGTCCGTCCGAATCATGTTAGCAATTGCCGCATACTATGATTATGAGATATGGCAGATGGACGTCAAAACAACATTCCTTAACGGGTATCTTAAGGAAGAACTGTATATGATGCAGCCGGAAGGTTTTGTCGATCCTCGGAACGCTAACAAAGTATGCAAGATCCAGCGATCCATTTATGGACTAGTGCAAGCATCTCGGAGTTGGAACATTCGCTTTGATGTGATGATCAAAGCGTTTGGGTTTATGCAGACTTATGGAGAAGCCTGCGTTTACAAGAAAGTGAGTGGGAGCTCTGTAGCATTTCTCATATTATATGTAGATGACATACTCCTGATGGGAAATAATATAGAATTTCTGGACAGCATTAAGGCCTACTTGAATAAGTGTTTTTCAATGAAGGACCTTGGAGAAGCTTCTTATATGTTAGGCATCAAGATCTATAGAGATAGATCGAGACGCCTCATAGGTCTTTCACAAAGCACATACCTTGATAAGATTTTGAAGAGATTCAGAATGGATCAGTCCAAGAAGGGGTTCTTGCCTATGTTACAAGGTATGAGACTGAGCTCAGCTCAGTCACCGACCACGGCAAAAGATAAAGAAGAGATGAGTGTCATCCCCTATGCTTCAGCCATAGGATCTATTATGTATGCCATGCTGTGTACCAGACCCGATGTAAACCTTGCCGTAAGTTTGGTAGCAAGATACCAAAGTAATCCCGGCAAGGAACACTGGACAGCGGTCAAGAATATCCTGAAGTACCTGAAAAGGACAAAGGACATGTTTCTCGTTTATGGAGGAGACGAAGAGCTCGTCGTAAAGGGTTACGTCGACGCTAGCTTCGACTCAGATCTGGATGACTCTAAGTCA
>NW_025242418.1:0-3119 GCF_018294505.1 Triticum aestivum
TTGTGGTTCATCCGATGAGATCATCGTGGAACATGTGGGAGCCAACATGGGTATCCAGATCCCGCTGTTGGTTATTGACCGGAGAGGCGTCTCGGTCATGTCTGCATGTCTCCCGAACCCGTAGGGTCTACACACTTAAGGTTCGGTGACGCTAGGGTTGTAGAGATATGTGTATGCGGAAACCCGAAAGTTGTTCGGAGTCCCGGATGAGATCCCGGACGTCACGAGGAGTTCCGGAATGGTCCGGAGGTAAAGAATTATATATAGGAAGTCAAGTTTCGGCCACCGGGAAAGTTTCGGGGGTTACCGTACCGGGACCACCGGAAGGGTCCCGGGGGTCCACCGGGTGGGGCCACCTATCTCGGAGGGCCCCGTGGGCTGAAGTGGGAAGGGAACCAGCCCCTAGTGGGCTGGGCGCCCCCCCATGGGCCTTCCCCCTGCGCCTATGGTTGGAAACCCTAGGGCAAGGGGGCGCCCCACTTGCCTTGGGGGGTAAGTCACCCCCCTGGCCGCCGCCCCCCATCCAGATGGGATCCCTGGCCGGCGCCCCCCTCCCAGGGGGCCTATATAAAGGGGGGAGGGAGGGCAGCAACAATTACAGCCTTGGGCGCCTCCCTCCTCCCCTGCTACACCTCTCCCTCTCGCAGAAGCTTGGCGAAGCCCTGCCGAGACCCGCTACATCCACCACCACGCCGTCGTGCTGCTGGATCTCCATCGACCTCTCCTTCCCCCTTGCTGGATCAAGAAGGAGGAGATGTTGCTGCACCGTACGTGTGTTGAACGCGGAGGTGCCGTCCGTTCGGCACTCGGTCATCGGTGATTTGAATCACGGCGAGTACGACTCCGTCATCCACGTTCATTGGAATGCTTCCGCTCGCGATCTACAAGGGTATGTAGATGCACTCCTTTCCCCTCGTTGCTAGTATACTCCATAGATGCATCTTGGTGAGCGTAGGAAAATTTTAAAATTATGCTACGATTCCCAACAGTGGTATCATGAGCCAGGCCTATGCGTAGTTACTATGCACGAGTAGAACACAAAGAAGTTGTGGGCGTTGATGTTGCCAATTCTTCTTGCCGCTACTAGTCGTTTCTTGTTTCGGCGGCATTGTAGGATTAAGCGGCCCGGACCGACCTTACACGTACGCTTACGTGAGACAGGTTCCACCGACTGACATGCACTAGTTGCATAAGGTGGCTAGCGGGTGTCTGTCTCTCCTACTTTAGTCGGAACGGATTCGATGAAAAGGGTCCTTATGAAGGGTAAATAGAAATTGGCAAATCACGTTGTGGTCATACGTAGGTAAGAAACGTTCTTGCTAGAAACCTACAAACCACGTAAAAACTTGCAACAACAATTAGAAGACGTCTAACTTGTTTTTGCAGCATGTGTTATGTGATGTGATATGGCCAGAAGATGTGATGAATGATATATGTGATGTATGAGATTGATCATATTCTTGTAATAGGAATCACGACTTGCATGTCGATGAGTATGACAACCGACAGGAGCCATAGGAGTTGTCTTTATTATTTTGCATGACCTGCGTGTCATTGAATAAACGCCATGTAAATTACTTTACTTTGTTGCCAAACGCGTTAGCCATAGAAGTAGAAGTAATCATTGGCGTGACGACTTCATGAAGACACAATGATGGAGATCATGGTGTCATGCCGGTGACGAAGATGATCATGGTGCCCCGAAGGTGGAGATCAAAGGAGCATAATGATATTGGCCATATCATGTCACTATTTGATTGCATGTAATGTTTATCATGTTTTTGCATCTTATTTGCTTAGAACGACGGTAGTAAGTAAGATGATCCCTTATGATAATTTCAAGAAAAGTGTTCACCCTAACTGTGCACCGTTGCGAAGGTTCGTTGTTTCGAAGCACCACGTGATGATCGGGTGTGATAAATTCTAATGTTCGAATACAACGGGTGTTGACGAGCCTAGCATGTACAGACATGGCCTCGGAACACACGCAATACACTTAGGTTGACTTGACGAGCCTAGCATGTACAGACATGGCCTCGGAACACGGAGGACCGAAAGGTCGAGCATGAGTCGTATAGAAGATACGATCAACATGAAGATGTTCACCGATCTTGACTAGTCCGTCTCACGTGATGATCGGACACGGCCTAGTTAAACTCGGATCATGTTTTACACTTAGATGACTAGAGGGATGTCTATCTGAGTGGGAGTTCATTAAATAATTTGATTAGATGAACTTAATTATCATGAACTTAGTCTAAAATCTTTACACTATGTCTTGTAGATCTAATGGCCAATGTTGTCCTCAATTTCAACGCGTTCCTAGAGAAAACCAAGCTGAAAGATGATGGCAGCAACTATACGGACTGGGTCCGGAACCTGAGGATCATCCTCATAGTAGCCAAGAAAGATTATGTCTTAGAAGCACCGCTAGGTGATGCACCGATCCCAGAGAACCAAGACGTTATGAACGCTTGGCAATCACGTGCTGATGATTACTCCCTCGTTCAGTGCGGCATGCTTTACAGCTTAGAACCGGGTCTCCAAAAGCGTTTTGAGAAACATGGAGCATATGAGATGTTCGAGGAGCTGAAACTGGTTTTTCAAGCTCATGCCCGGGTCGAAAGATATGATGTCTCCAACAACTTCTTCAGCTGTAAAATGGAGGAGAATAGTTCTGTTAGTGAGCACATACTCAGAATGTCTGGGTTGCACAACCGCTTGTCTCAGCTGGGAGTTAATCTCCCGGATGATGCGGTCATTGACAGAATCCTTCAGTCGCTTCCACCAAGCTACAAGAGCTTTGTGATGAACTACAATATGCAGGGGATGGAAAAGACCATTCCTGAGGTATATTCAATGCTGAAATCAGCAGAAGGGGAGATCAGAAAAGAACATCAAGTATTGATGGTGAATAAAACCACTAAGTTCAAGAAGGGCAAGGGTAAGAAGAACTTCAAGAAGGACGGCAAGGGAGTTGCCGCGCCCGGTAAGCCAGTTGCCGGGAAGAAGCCAAGGAATGGACCCAAGCCCGAGACTGAGTGCTTTTATTGCAAGGGAAGTGGTCACTGGAAGCGGAACTGCCCCAAATACTTAGCGGACAAGAAGGCCGGCAACAC
>NW_025242419.1:0-1874 GCF_018294505.1 Triticum aestivum
GATGAGGAGAGGAAGAGAACCCTGCGGCTGCGGGCGGCCGGGGGTTTGGGGTGGCAGCCGCAGGTAATTACTTCGCAAAGCCGGGGTGCGTTTTTGGAAATTGGGTGCTTTTTCTGTGGGAGGGACTATAATTCAAATTCAAATTCAAATGAATCGCATAATTATGATGTAAAAAAGTACTCCCTCTGTCAGCTCGCAAAAACGTCTCATATTTATGGGACGGAGGGGGCACTTATCAAACACGTAACGATGTCTACATGTTTATCACGAAGAATATTGAAGAGACGAGCGCCATCAACAAACGATAGCGAGAGAAAGTAGGGTTTCACCTTTTAGGATGGACACTTCACACGGTGGGAGATGAGGATAGCCAATAGATTGAAATTTCATACACTTGTACAAAATATCTATTTTAGTTGCACATAAACTTCTTAATGTTGAATTCTAGATATCTTTGTCAAATAGTTTTTGCTAGATCCATGTGTTATAAAAGCACTCTACCTGCGTTGATATTTAGTGACATCACTAGAAACTACACATATAAAAGCACATTACTAGGACACCAAGAAATGGAGTTGTACTGAAGCTCATTGTAACAAACTATTTTTTAACAACCCAATATTGATTCAATTTAGCACTAAAATATATTTGTAAGATAAGTAGGTGAACTATTTGGTCAAATTTGTAATCTAATATAAGAGGATTTAATTTTTTTAATGATATTGGTTATACCAAAGAATGATGTCTATGTAATATTATCAAATAATGTGGTGATAAAAAAACATACATTAGTATATATTTGAGTATGATTTGGTAAAATGGTTTGATATAAATAGAAAATCTAATATGTTGGGGTGAAACTCATTTTACATAGCATCTTCTTTCTCTTCTCTCTTTCAATTGGTCACCCTTTCTTAGACACACGAACCAGGTTTTGTAGCATCCTCGAGCTTTGAGGTTGTGGCAGGTCATCATGCAATGTCACCGTTGCGGCAGCAGGTGGTGTTGGGGGTTCACTCTGTTGTGTCCAAGCTCATCAAAGGTCCTGAGAAGAGAAAACCAACGAACATTCAGGATATGCACACTCCAAACCAGACTTGAAGCAACAGGGGGTCGCAAGATTACAAAATTAAGACGCACCTAAGATGGAGCTCCTTGATGACGGCGAGCTCGTTGATTTCGGACGCCTTGGGGGCGCTGCAGCTCACCGCCTTCTCACCGGCCTACACGGTCCACCAACCAAGGGATTTCAGCACGGAAAGAAGCTACCGAATTGTCGCTGGAGCGGGAAATGGTAGAGCAGTAGTACCAGGAGGAGGTTGTTGGTGGTATTGCCCATGGAGGAGAGGACGACGACGGGCATCTCCTCAGGGAAGCTGAGGCTGAGGTCGGCCACCTTCTGCGTCCGCGCGGCGGACGACATGGACGACCCGCCGACTTCATCACGACGGTGAACCCCGCCGCGTGTTGGGGATCGTAGCAAAATTTTAAAATTTTCCTATGCTCACCAAGATCCATCTATGGAGTATACTAGCAACGAGGGAAAAGGAGTGCATCTACATACCCTTGTAGATTGCGAGCGGAAGCGTTCCAATGAACGTGGTTGATGGAGTCGTACTCGCCGTGATTCAAATCATCGATGACCGAGTGCCGAACGGACGGCACCTCCGCGTTCAACACACGTACGGTGCAGCGACGTCTCCTCCTTCTTGATCCAGCAAGGGGGAAGGAGAGGTTGATGGAGATCCAGCAGCACGACGGCGTGGTGGTGGATGTAGCGGGATCTCGGCAGGGCTTCGCCGAGCTTCTGCGAGAGGGAGAGGTGTAGCAGGGGAGGAGGGAGGCGCCCAAGGCTGTAATATTGCTGCCCTCCC
>NW_025242419.1:1927-3119 GCF_018294505.1 Triticum aestivum
GGGGGGGGGGGCGCCGGCCAAGACCCATCTAGAGCGGGGGGGGGCGGGGCGGCGGCCAAGGGGGGTAACTTACCCCCCAAGTCAAGTGGGGCGCCCCCCCACTCTAGGGTTTCCAACCCTAGGCGCAGGGGGAGGCCCATGGGGGGCGCCCCAGCCCACTAAGGGCTGGTTCCCTTCCCACTTCAGCCCATGGGGCCCTCCGGGATAGATGGCCCCACCCGGTGGACCCCCGGGACCCTTCCTGTGGTCCCGGTACAATACCGATAACCCCCGAAACTTTCCCGGTGGCCAAAACCGGACTTCCTATATATAATTCTTCACCTCGGGACCATTCCGGAACTCCTCGTGACGTCCGGGATCTCATCCGGGACTCCGAACAACTTTCGGGTTTCCGCATACTCATATCTCTACAACCCTAGCGTCACCGAACCTTAAGTGTGTAGACCCTACGGGTTCGGGAGACATGCAGACATGACCGAGATGCCTCTCCGGTCAATAACCAACAGCGGGATCTGGATACCCATGTTGGCTCCCACATGTTCCACGATGATCTCATCGGATGAACCACGATGTCGAGGATTCAATCAATCCCGTATGCAATTCCCTTTGTCAATCGGTATGTTACTTGCCCGAGATTCGATCGTCGGTATCCCAATACCTTGTTCAATCTCGTTACCGGCAAGTCTCTTTACTCGTACCACAATGCATGATCCCGTGACTAACTCCTTAGTCACATTGAGCTCATTATGATGATGCATTACCGAGTGGGCCCAGAGATACCTCTCCGTCATACGGAGTGACAAATCCCAGTCTCGATCCGTGCCAACCCAACAGACACCTTCAGAGATACCCGTAGTGTACCTTTATAGTCACCCAGTTACGTTGTGACGTTTGGCACACCCAAAGCACTCCTACGGCACCCGGGAGTTGCACGATCTCATGGTCTAAGGAAAAGATACTTGACATTGGAAAAGCTCTAGCAAACGAAACTACACGATCTTTTATGCTATGCTTAGGATTGGGTCTTGTCCATCACATCATTCTCCTAATGATGTGATCCCGTTATCAATGACATCCAATGTCCATAGTCAGGAAACCATGACTATCTGTTGATCAACGAGCTAGTCAACTAGAGGCTTACTAGGGACACGTTGTGGTCTATGTATTCACACATGTATTACGATTTCCGGAT
>NW_025242420.1:0-3119 GCF_018294505.1 Triticum aestivum
ACGAATGATGAAGCGAAAGGTTATTGGAACCATGGGTACGTCACAAACTTGAAATCAAGTTTGTTGTTTGAGGTGAGACGATAAGACAAGGAAGATCGACGTAAGCTTAGCCCATCATCGAAATTGTGCTCCGGAAAGAAGGACCAGGTAGCACAGTTAAAATTTGGCACGATAATGATATAGTCGAGTAGGCTCGGAATGACGTGATTGAGTTCAAACTCGTACTTAAAGAAGATTACTAAGAGTTGTTGAACCGTAGTGTGGACTCGGTTCAGTTATCGGTGTCTTTGAGTGTTTAATAACTTAGAGCCCATGAAAAATTGGAATCAATGAGAATGTAGCACTTGATTAAGAACTCATAAGAAGTTATGCAGTTTCGTGATAATCTTGAGATACCAGGGGGTAATACTCGACGGCAAATCAAAGTAGAGGTTGGACTGGGGTATTACCCCGTAGAAGACAAGTGCTTAAACTTGCACGAGAAATGTTATTTAAAGGAGAACATGGTCGGAACCACGATTGCAAAAGGCCAGATCCCAGATATAAGATGAACTTATACCAAAGGAATAATTATTTTTACGAGCAGCTTCCATGATAAGTTATACATCGTGTCCCTGGGCATGAACACAAAGTTCAAGGTCGACTCCCACTTCTTTAATGCATAACCTTTCATTCACTTCTCGCCTTCAACGAAATTGTGTGTTGAAATTTTATCTGACATAACACTAGTAGAGTATGACCCGTAGTGGTTTCCGGGTTCACACAGTTTATAGAAAAGCATATGTCCAACCCATCAGGGCCTCCTAGGAACATATACCACAAACTTCAGGAGTAAATAACACAAGCTCGATAGCAGAGCATGGTTGGCAAAGTAGAGGATACAATTTACCAAACGCGGTATATATCCTAGGAAAGGCTCAAGGTTATTGAATATGAAGGACATTGTCGGATAAAATCCAGCAAAGGATCTGGGGTGAGTATCGACACACAACCAGAGGAAGAAGCCAGACAAGGACATTGGATTATCGAAACAACTGAATAACTTAGAGCTCAATTGCTAAGGGGTTATGGTTTACAAGGCGAAGAATCAGAAGCAGACGCTCTGATCAAGGATGGATAAGTTCAATAGACTTAGGGGCAAAATCGACGACAATTTAATTGGCGAGAACCAGTTCCAGTTAAAAGAATGGAAGCTCAGCCGGAGAGGTAATTTATAAGGATCAATGATGATTGCGTGTATTCGCAGAATATTGAGTCAACAGACTCAAAATGGTAATGACAAGGAATGTCAATATGACTACGAGACTTATGGGATTATCCATAATGCAAGCAAGCAAGAATTTCAAGAGCCAAAGGCCCCAAGGATTTTTGGAAGATCGAATATTATTTCGAAGACTTTTGTGAAACACATGAACAACTGGGGATGAGCGGATACTCGACAAGTGCGAGGATTTATTCGAAGGGGTATTCATGTGGCAAAGAACTGCAAGACAGTAGGCACAAGACATTCTCGGATCAATAGAGAGAATTTCGGGGTATCTTGTAATAACAAGATCAACTGAGAATAAAAGTAAGAACGTCAAGTGTATGTATTTATCCATAGGGATATTTCGATGGTAGGGAATTGCAAAGGCAACGGGCACAAAGTCTCAAAAGAGTTTCGGCGAGTAACTTCGAAATCTCCTGGTGTAGCCGGCGATCACCTGGACTGAAGGGGCTCTCCGGGAGAAAGTATTTTCGAGAACCTAAAGTCAAATTTTAGTAAAAATCGTTTAACCCGAATAGAAGAGAGATCAGAGTCCCAGAGTAAAGGTCGAGGAGTAAAAGATCCTAGTACCACCCGATGGCGACGTGGGCCCGTAAGGCACACAGCCAAGTTAGTAAAAGTTTTGCAATGTCTAGACTCGACTTCGGCCAAGGAGTGTGGAAGGGGGATTCCTACAGGCAGTCGGCTCTGATACCAACTTGTGACGCCCCCGATTCAATCGTACACTAATCATGCACGCAGATGTGTACGATCAAGATCAGGGACTCACGGGAAGATATCACAACACAACTCTACAAATAAAATAAGTCATACAAGCATCATAATACAAGCCAGGGGCCTCGAGGGCTCGAATACAAGTGCTCGATCATAGACGAGTCAGCGGAAGTAACAATATCTGAGTACAGACATAAGTTAAACAAGTTTGCCTTTAGAAGGCTAGCACAAACTGGGATACAGATCGAAAGAGGCGCAGGCCTCCTGCCTGGGATCCTCCTAACTACTCCTGGACGTCGTCAGCGGCCTGCACGTAGTAGTAGGCACCACCGGGGTAGTAGACGTCGTCGACGGTGGCGTCTGGCTCCAGGCCTCCAGCATCTGGTTGCGACAACCAGGTAGAAGGGAAAGGGGAAAAGGGGGAGAAAAGCAACCGTGAGTACTCATCCAAAGTACTCGCAAGCAAGGAACTACACTACATATGCATGGGTATATGTGTAAGGAGGCCATATCAGTGGACTGAACTGCAGAATGCCAGATTAAGAGGGGGATAGCTAATCCTGTCGAAGACTACGCTTCTCGCAGCCACCGTCTTGCATCAAGTAGAAGAGAGTAGCTTGAAGTCCTCCAAGTTGCATCTCCAAGTAGCATCTCCAAGTAGCATCTCATAGCATAATCCTACCCGGCGATCCTCTCCTCGTCGCCCTGCGGAAAAGCGATCACCGGGTTGTCTGTGGAACTTGGAAGGGTGTGTTTTATTAAGTATCCGGTTCTAGTTGTCATAAGGTCAAGGTACAACTCCAAGTCGTCCTGTTACCGAAGATCACGGCTATTCGAATAGATTAACTTCCCTGCAGGGGTGCACCACATAGCCCAACACGCTCGATCCCATTTGGCCGGACACACTTTCCTGGGTCATGCCCGGCCTCGGAAGATCAACACGTCGCAGCCCCACCTAGGCTCAACAGAGAGGCCAGCACGCCGGTCTAAACCTAAGCGCGCAGGGGTCTGGGCCCATCGCCCTGAGCACACCTGCACGTTGCGTACGCGGCCGGTGAGCAGACCTAGCAACCTCCATTACAAAGGAAGTTGCGTTAACGCAGTCCAACCCGGCGCGCGCCGCTCCGTCGCTGACGTC
>NW_025242421.1:0-3118 GCF_018294505.1 Triticum aestivum
AAGGTTGAGGTAAATGATTTCCGAAGGTTTCTTGGTTATGTGTTGAAGGATGGATACAGCTGGATCTAGGTACTGTTAGTTTGGGTGAGATATATTGTGTCCCCTGTATCCCCAACACCAGATTGCATAACCAGAAAGTTTCGGGAGTTTATAAGTGGGAATTCAAGTATCTCGTAGGATATCTTTCCAACACACACATGATACGATATGGGATCTATCATATGTTTGTTTCCGGCTTATTCTGTGAGCCAATCCTTTGTTTTGTTTTAATTTGTGGTATTCGAGTTGCTTCGGTGTCAAGTGTTGATTCCCTACCTTATTCTAGGTGGTGTTCTCATATTTCTATGGGGATACTAATCCTTCTTGACCATCGAGATTGCCATCTTAATTCTATTTCCAACCGGTGCGTTTCTCTTCGAGATGATCCCATCATTCTTCCCATCCGGAAGATCAATTATAAGTTTTCTCAACGGTGTTTATTCCATCTGCCCCAAGTTGCCTTTGTTTTTCCCACCCTCCCACCCTTTTCTTCAAGGACTCAGATTTCTTAATCAAGTATCCTTTTTATTGATGCGAAGTCTCTTCATTCTTTTCCTTCAATGTTCTTATCCGGTGATTTCCCATGAAGATACTAACGAAGCTTCAAGTTCATCATCCTTTGTTGTTATTTCTTCTCCGGTGGATTCAATTCAAGCTTTCTCGATCATATTTTTCCTCGTTTCAAATGCTTTCTCATGCCGGTGTACCTCTTAATCATCCACTTCTCGCCATTCATTTGTTCTGGAGTGTTGAACATATCTCAGAAGATTCGTGCTTTCCATTCTCAATCCGTTCAAGGGATTTTGAGGTTGTTATCTCATTCAAGCCATTTAATTCAACTGGTGTAATCTCTCTTTCAAGCAATCTTTCCAACGGTGTATCTTTTGAGTGGGCCCTAACCCACAGGTCTTTTCCCAGGATCTTACCCGACTCTTCTAATCTTCCCGGAGTTACTCTCATTTTTTTCCAAGTTTGACGTAAGAATGGGTTATCATCAGTCAAATGCCTTCTCCAAGATTTTTCACATTCTTTTCATCATTGGTTCAACCTTTCTAATTTTCATCCCGGAGTATCTCAACAATTTATGGTGGTGTTTCTTGTCATCATTCTCAACATTTGAAGACCGAAGAAGAGTTTTTCCTCCAAATCTTATCCGTTCTCTCAAGATTCATGGTTCTAGCTTCATGCCATCCTCTCATAATTGTTTGCGATTGTGAGAATTCTTTTCACCCATCCGGAGCAATGCAGGAGTCTTTTCTGTTCGATTCTCCGTAGCCCATCATCTCAGAATTATTCATTCTCAGCTTTCAGCTCTCGTTCTCGAATTCTTCTGGTGCATCATTCAAGTATTCTCTAATCAGTTCATGATCTCTTCGTTCTCATGTATCTAAATTCTGTCAAGTATCTTTATTCGTTTTCTAATTCTTCCCGGTGAATTGTGCCTTTGCTACTTTCATTTCCAATTCTTACGGTGGTTCGTTCAAGAGTTCTCTTTTCTTGGTTATCATATCAATTCATTCGTTCTTTCCAAATCCTACCGGCGGATCGTTGAAGACCTTCCCAAGTTTGCGCAATATCTATCTTAATCCTTTCTACGAGAATAGGTAGTATGCCAAATCTGTTGTTTGTCATCAATCTAAATTGGTGAAGGATACGCGTAATGTAATTCTCATTCTTGTTTCCTCCAAGTGATTAATTCCTTCTTCCGGAGTTCGTTCATGATATAAAATTCTTGATCTCATTTGTTCATTTTTCTTTCCGGAGCTCCAAGTTATTTCAATTATATCATTTCAAAGCTTCATCTAATCATTGCAAGGGTTCTCCCGGAGTTCTTTTCAACTTTCCCTTGCGTTTGATCATTCTTTTATTATCGGAGTTCTTCATGGAGGATCAACATGGTGGCTCATCAAGGATTCCTTTCATTCTTCAATTGTTCTTCAAGAATTCTCTCGAAGTTATGATCTGCCAAGCTATACTCAAAGATAAACAGGGTGCTTAATACATGTTTTGTTTGGAGGAGTTAAAGCATTCTTCATCTTGCATTCCGAAGTGCAATTCTTTCTACCTTATCTCTTGAGATGGTGTTATGTCATTCTTGAAAATTTCCATTCGCGATTCAAGTTGTCAAGAATAAGATATTTTAAATCCATCATTTTCTCTTCATTCAGGAGATGGTCTCAACCTATCAATCCCTCCATTGGAGTTATCTTGGTAAAGATTTCACCTAAAGCTTTCCCTAAGGAATGTTGCTATTATGGTGCTTATCAATGATCCAAGTTTTCTCATATCCTCTTGGTGAAAGAAGTTTTTCATCTCGCTGGTGTTATCAATTATATTATTTTTTTTCGTTAGTGGCAGAATTGCAACTCAAATTTTGAGGTCTTTTTCATAAGCCCACTACAAGCTTATCCTTTCGCTGTTGGTTTTCCAACAACTCCATTCTAACTTCTTGGAAGGGTGCTTTCCAAGATAATTTGTGGCAGAAGTTGACATTTTCTTCTCCATTCTTTATTCCAAGGATCTATCTTCTATTATTTATTTCTTCCGGTGGCATTGTGATGTTGCTCTCTTCACTCATCTTCTCGGTTTATGAGGACCGTGTTCTTTTCGTGCTTATCCATTTCCAACCGGAGTGTCGTGCCCTCTTTTCAAGTTCTTCCCATTCTGTCAAGTTTTGCCTCCCTTCTCAACCGGAGTGCTGTCTGAAATCTTTCTGACCCATTGTGCCATTCTTTCAATAGTTCCGGAGGCAGTGTGCTGTTGATTTCATTAAGTATCCTCTCATCTTGTAAAGTTCATGTTCAATTCCTTCCATTTACAGTCGGAGTGCTGTCCAAATTATATCATTCTTATTCCTTCTTTATCTTGTTTTAACCGGAGTGTTGTGTCTATCATTCCTCTTCTAACTGGAGTCTCATCCAAGTGCTTTCTTTTGCCAAGTTCATATTCTATGCCTTCCATTTCCAACCAGAGTATTGTCGTAATTGATCCTTATCGTTCCTTGTACATCTCATTTCAACCGGAGTGCTTGCATGTACTTCTTGTCCATTGTAACCCTTTTCTTATGTCTCTCAACCTA
>NW_025242422.1:0-3118 GCF_018294505.1 Triticum aestivum
CCCCCCCCTCGCGAATGGAAGTTTCATAGAACGGTAATCATCGCCGGTGATATGATCGATGATTGGTTGGATGATCGGATAATTGAGCCCGAGGAACAAGGAGAGGTTGCCGAGGCTATAAACCCGCCTCCAGTTGAATATGCATGGCCCAACGGAGCTAGGATCTTTCTCGAACACGAAGCGGCCATAGCCATCAATGTCACGAACACCCCACGCATTGTACTGCATGTGGTTTGATGTAATGGTTTGGTCAATTTGGTACGTGTGAATGAGTATCAAATGACCGCCGTCAGCTGAATGAGCGATAAACCACCACCCATCGGCTGGTATGATTCCAGGTCCTGGAATCATAAAGGCCAGCGCATTTGCGTCTGCTGCAACAATTCAAATTGGAGACCAAAAGGACAAAAATAAACAATCATGTTCAGAGTATGTGTGGAATTAAGATTATTATAACAGTGACACATATCATAGACAGAGAATTGCAATGCCGTGGTCATAATCATATCCCAAGTTAAAAAAATAAGCCAATGGCTTTCATATTCTAGCAATATGTCATGGTTCAAACATCATGTAACAATGAGAGGAAAACAGCTATGATAGCGCCTACTCATATTCTACCATAGCACTTACTACTACTGTTCTCATATCAACTCTAAGCAATAACATGCGTTGTTATAAAAATCTTGTAAACGAGAGTAACATATAGAAAAAAATCATGATGTTATGCTCATAATATGTATTCTAACAATCATTAGATGCCAATTGTTGTCATATCAACTCTAACAATAATATGTGTGGTCATAAAAATCTCAGAAATGAGAGGAACATATAGCAATGATGTGGTTATAGACATGCTATGATTCTAAATTTGTAACAAATGAACAGGCAGTCGTATTCATAAGGTAAAGATGAGATGAGATAGAATAATTACACAATGATAGATTCCACCAGTATAGGCAGCCAATCTATGCGTCGACCGCGTAAACGATGCCATCATGCACTATAGCATCAGATAGAAATGTTGCCTCAACAGGATTGATGATGAGCCATAACCATGTATGGCGACCGGATTCCAGATAGACTAATCCCATGTTGAACAAGGCAATGAGCTTGTAATCCATTTAGTCTTCTGATGGTGTGGGCACTTCGCAGATTACAACTTTCTTCAAACAGAGGTCGAGCCAAAAGCTTGACGTGTCTCGTGCGTAGTAGGCAGGAGTGTCCGGCGAGCCGTGAGGCTCGATGGCGGCGGTATCCAACGATGGAAGGGTGATCTCTTGCCGGGTGTAGATATCCACAAGAGGCCACGGACTACCGGAGTGGTGGATGAGGACGATCCAGTTGGCCTTCATGCCCGCCCAGTAGTGGCCGCGCATGAAGGACAGGTGGACGGGTAGTGGTAGCATGTCGAGGGGCACCATGACAACCTCCATAGGATCGTCAAGTCGGTCTCTGGGCCACCTGCGAGGATCGGGCATCAGCAAGCAGGGTGTCTTGAAAAGATCTGGTCGGTTGCAGACGAGTAGACGGTACAAAGACACCGAGCATACGGCCAGACGGACGGTGCTGAGTAGGTCCATACAACTATAGGTCTGCTCCAAGAGAACATCGGGGAGGGAATTCCAGTCGCGGCTCTACGTGTCAGTCGGTTCTGCCATTGGGGTTTTCAGTGCCTGCGAGCCAGGGGGGAAGTGGATTCGGGCAGGCGAGCGAAGAAGCTTCTCCTCATGTGGCCGAGCAGTGAGCGGGGGGATATGGTACGCGCGAGCTACCAAGGAAGATGGCGCAGGCGGGCGAGCAGTGAGCGGGGGTAAATGGTGTGCGGCCGATGATGGGGAAGAGAGGAGGAAGAAGAAGAGAGGAGGAAGAAGAGTGGCAGACGGGGAAGAAAGTGCATTAAATCTCAATTCTACTAGTACTACTACCAGGATATACCATCCTTCGGAGTGTAAATAGTTACACCGATGACAGGTGGGTCTATCACAAGAGGGCCCAGATGTCAGTTAATGGAGGACAGAGGTGCGTAGGCGTAGTTGCAGAAGCGTGCTCTACTGGCAAACATGATGGCAGTACTGGGTAAGGCTGATTTAGTATCACCAACACGCTGGTTCAACTTATTAATTACGTGTCCCATCTGCTGCAGCATGTATTGTCACTTCACTGCGAAGACTAGTTGAATAGTTCTCTCTGAATGAGATGGGGAATAATGGATCGCGAGGACTTCCTTTCTACAGTATCCATATGCCTCTACGCTCACTTCACTCATTTTGCTCCGTACCTAGTCACTTGTTGAAATCTGTAGAAAGATAAATACTCTGTATTTGGGAACAGAGGGAGGCTTTTACTCCGTACTATTTGGGAACAGAGGGAGTATCACCATATGGAGGGAACAGAGGAAGCTTGAAATATGAACATGTCAATGGGAGGGAGTAAGCCCCATGCATGCTTGCATGCATGCATGCAACATGCAACACTCACACGTACACATGGACGCACGCAACCCTCACGCACCCATGCAGCACACAGCACATGACGCAACACACACGCTCACGCTCAAGTGCTCAAGATGCTCCCTACGTCCGTGAAAGACTGCACATTTAGAGATTTACACATTGACCAGGGCATAATTAACACCCAAAAGTAGCAGACTTATGTGTGCATGCGACCATTGAGATAAGAAGATTAAATGAAGGCCGTTGCATGCTGTAATTAAGGATAGACATGTAGCCTATACCTATAGCACAAGTTAGTGCATTAGTCAATCAATATCGATTTAGATTAAAGGCTAAATGCATTGGAAGTGTAGATGTACATCATGTACTACACTCTTTGTTTTATAGCCGATGTACACTCTTTGTTGGAAGACCGAGGGAGGACACGTGCATGCACTCACATACACAGCCAGGGTGGTTCGCGCGCAAGGGTTGGACTCATGTCGCGCTTGCGTAAAGTTTTGTTTAACTAATATCTTTGCTCTGCCAACTAACAGGTGGGACCCAGAAACCAGGTGACAATTTAATCAGTCAACAAAGTGCCATCTCGACTATGTGGCCGGTCAGTAGGGTGCAATACGGTGCTCTACGATGAGCTAGTGATCGTATAATCACCGCAAAAC
>NW_025242423.1:0-3118 GCF_018294505.1 Triticum aestivum
GATGTCTATCTAAGTGGGAGTTCTTAAGTAATATGATTAATTGAACTTAGTTTATCATGAACTTAGTCCTGATAGTTTTTGCATATCTATGTTGTAGATCAATAGCTTGTGATGTAGCTCCTTGTTTATTTTTTGATATGTTCCTAGAAAAAAATAAGTTGAAAGATGATAGTAGAAATGATGCGGACTGAGTCCGTGATCTGAGGATTATCCTCATTGTTGCATAGAAGAATTATGTCCTTAATGCACCGCTAGGTGACAGACCTATTGGAGGAGTAGATGCAGACGTTATGAACGTTTGGCAAGCTCGGTATGATGACTACTTGATAGTTTGCGCCATGCTTTACGGCTTAAGACCGGGACTTCAAAAACGTTTTGAACACCACGGAGCATATAAGATGTTCCAAGAGCTGAAATTGGTATTTTAGACTCATGCCCGAGTCGAGAGGTATGAGACCTCTGACACGTACTTTGCCTACAAGATGGAGGAGAATAGCTCAACCAGTGAGCACGTACTCAGAATGTCTGTGTACTACAATCGCTTGAATCAATTAGGAGTTAATCTTCCAGATAAGATAGTGATTGATAGAGTTCTCTAGTCACTATCACCAAGTTACTGGAATTTCGTGATGAACTATAATATGCAAGGGATGACAAAAATGATTCCCGAGCTCTTCGCGATGCTAAAATCCGCGAAGGTAGAAATCAAGAAAGAGCATCAAGTGTTGATGGTTAACAAGACCACTAGTTTCAAGAAAAGGGGCAAAGGAAAAGAAAGGGAACTTCAAAAAAGAATGGCAAGCAAGTACAACTCATCACAAACAGTGTTGTCACCTCTGAGACATGTTTCCAACCAACTGCTGAAAGTCGTGATGTGTTCACATGTAATCCGGTCGTCGCACTACTCCGGGTGTTTGGAGCGCAGACTGTTCTTGTGTTCATCGACATACGGGGTCACCAAGGTAGAGTTCTATAGAACTGTGTAGTGTGCTTGAGACCAAGAATCTCTGTCCCTGCATATTATTGAGTCTCTTGCAAGAGTGCCTTTTCCAGTCAGTGTCCCCTCATACCGTGATTTAGGGAGACCTATCTTGTTAAGGCCAGGAATGAAGTCAACACAAAACCCGATAACATCCTCTGTTTGATGGCCCATGGAGATGCTTCCTTCTGGCCTAGCGCGGTTACGGACATATTTCTTTAGGACTCCCATGAACCTCTCAAAGGGGAACATATTGTGTAGAAATACGGGCCCCAGGATGACAATCTCGTCGACTAGATGAACTAGGACGTGCGTCATGATATTGAAGAAGGATGGTGGGCACACCAGCTCGAAACTGACAAGACATTGTGCCACATCACTCCTTAGCCTTGGTACGATTTCTGGATCGATCACCTTCTGAGAGATTGCATTGAGGAATGCACATAGCTTCACAATGGCTAATCGGACGTTTTCCGGTAGAAGCCCCCTCAATGCAACCGGAAGCAGTTGCGTCATAATCACGTGGCAGTCATGAGACTTTAGGTTCTGAAACTTTTTCTCTGGCATATTTATTATTCCTTTTATATTCGACGAGAAGCCAGTCGTGACCTTCATACTGAGCAGGCATTCCAAGAAGATTTCTTTCTCTTCTTTCGTAAGAGCGTAGCTGGCAGGACCTTTATACTGCTTCGGAGGCATGCCGTCTTTTTCGTGCAAACATTGCAGGTCCTCTCGTGCCTCAGGTGTATCTTTTGTCTTCCCATACACGCCCAAGAAGCCTAGCAGGTTCACGCAAAGGTTCTTCGTCACGTGCATCACGTCGATTGAGGAGCGGACCTCTAGGTCTTTCCAGTAGGGTAGGTCCCAAAATATAGATTTCTTCTTCCACATGGGTGCGTGTCCCTCAACATCATTCGGGACAGCTAGTCCACCGGGACCCTTTCCAAAGATTACGTAGTGTAAATCATTGACCATAGCAAGCACGTGATCACCGGTGCGCATGGCGGGCTACTTCCGGTGATCTGCCTCGCCTTTGAAATGCTTGCCTTTCTTTCGACATTGATGGTTGGTCGGAAGAAATCGACGATGGCCCAGGTACACATTCTTCCTGCATTTGTCCAGGTATATACTTTCAGTGTCATCTAAACAGTGCGTGCATGCGTGGTATCCTTTGTTTGTCTGTCCTGAAAGGTTACTGAGACCGGGCCAATCATTGATGATCACGAACAGCAACGCCTTAAGGTTAAATTCCTCTTGTCTGTGCTCATCCCACGTACGTACACCGTTTCCATTCCACAGCTGTAAAAGTTCTTCAACTAATGGCCTTAGGTACACATCAATTTCGTTGCCGGGTTTCTTAGGGCCTTGGATGAGAACTGGCATCATAATGAACTTCCGCTTCATGCACATCCAAGGAGGAAGGTTATACATACATAGAGTCACGGGCCAGGTGCTGTGATTGCTGCTCTGCTCCCCGAAAGGATTAATGCCATCCGCGCTTAAAGCAAACCATACATTCCTTGGGTCCTTTGCAAACTCATCCCAGTACTTTTTGTTGATTTTTCTCCACTGCGACCCGTCAGCGGGTGCTCTCAACTTCTCATCTTTCTTTCGGTTCTCACTGTGCCATCGCATCAACTTGGCATGCTCTTCGTTTCTGAACAGACGTTTCAACCGTGGTATTATAGGAGCATACCACATCACCTTCGCAGGAACCCTCTTCCTGAGGGGCTCGCCGTCAACATCACCAGGGTCATCTCGTCTGATCTTATACCGCAACGCACCGCATACCGGGCATGCGTTCAGATCCTTGTATGCACCGCGGTAGAGGATGCAGTCATTAGGGCATGCATGTATCTTCTCCACCTCCAATCCTAGAGGGCATACGATCTTCTTTGCTGCGTATGTACTGTCGGGCAATTCGTTATCCTTTGGAAGCTTCTTCTTTAATATTTTCAGTAGCTTCTCAAATCCTTTGTCAGCCACAGCATTCTCTTCCTTCCACTGCAGCAATTCCAGTACGGTACCGGGCTTTGTGTTGCCATCTTCGCAATTGGGGTATAACCCTTTTTTTATCCTCTAACATGCGATCGAACTTCAGCTTCTCCTTTTGACTAATGCATTGCGTCCTTGCATCGA
>NW_025242424.1:0-1182 GCF_018294505.1 Triticum aestivum
AGTTTGTCCAGTTTATACACGAAGTGCGTCTAGTTTTTTCCGTGACTCTCTCTACTCTTTCGCACATGCTATGCGGGTGAAATGATGATACCATGCCAAGTTTCAACATTTTCAGAATTCATTTTGTAGTGATTTTCAATTTCATGGTCATTTGGCTCTCTAAACAATTAGGTAAATGACCGAAAAACAACAAATGATGTCAAAACATGTTGGAAATTGATGACGTCGCTTTGAATGCTGCATACTGAACACAAAAGAAGTCCGGAGTTCAAATAAGTTTAAAAAACAATTAAGTGCCCGTGTAACAGATGAGTTCTCGTCCGAAACCCTGATACTCCGAAAGAGTTTGTCCAGTTTGTACACGAAGTGCGTCCAGTTTATGCCGTGACCCTCTCTACTCTTTCGCACATGCTATGCGGGTGAATTGATGACGTTGCTTTGAATGCTGCATACTGAACACAAAAGAAGTCCGGAGTTCAAATAAGTTTAAAAAACATTGAAGTGCCCGTGTAACAGATGAGTTCTCGTCCGAAACCCTGATAGTCCAAAAGAGTTTGTCCAGTTTGTGCACGAAGTGCGTCCAGTTTTTTCCGTGACCCTCTCTACTCTTTCGAACATGCTATGCGGGTGAAATGATGATACAATGCCAAGTTTCAACATTTTCAGAATTCATTTTGTAGTGATTTTCAATTTCACGGTCATTTAGCTCTCTAAACAATTAGGTAAATGACCGAAAAACAACAAATGATGTCAGAACATGTTGGAAATTGATGACGTCGCTTTGAATGCTGCATACTGAACACAAAAGAAGTCCGGAGTTCAAATAAGTTTAAAAAACAATTAAGTGCCCGTGTAACAGATGAGTTCTCGTCTGAAACCCTGATACTCCGAAAGAGTTTGTCCAGTTTGTACACGAAGTGCGTCCAGTTTATGCCGTGACCCTCTCTACTCTTTCGCACATGCTATGCGGGTGAATTGATGACATTGCTTTGAATGCTGCATACTGAACACAAAAGAAGTCCGGAGTTCAAATAAGTTTAAAAAACATTGAAGTGCCCGTGTAACAGATGAGTTCTCGTCCGAAACCTTGATACTCCGAAAGAGTTTGTCCAGTTTGTACACGAAGTGCGTCAGTTTTTGCCGTGACCCTCTCTACTCTTTCGCACATGCTATGCGGGTGAA
>NW_025242424.1:1192-2164 GCF_018294505.1 Triticum aestivum
CGAAAGAGTTTGTCCAGTTTGTACACGAAGTGCGTCCAGTTTATGCCGTGACCCTCTCTACTCTTTCGCACATGCTATGCGGGTGAAATGATGAGACCATGCCAAGTTTCAACATTTTCAGAATTCATTTTGTAGTGATTTTCAATTTCACGGTCATTTAGCTCTCTAAACAATTAGGTAAATGACCAAAAAACAACAAATGATGTCAGAACATGTTGGAAATTGATGACATCGCTTTGAATGCTGCATACTGAACACAAAAGAAGTCCGGAGTTCAAATAAGTTTAAAAAACATTGAAGTGCCCATGTAACAGATGAGTTCTCGTCTGAAACCCAGATACTCCGAAAGAGTTTGTCCAGTTTGCACACGAAGTGCGTCCAGTTTTTGCCGTGACCCTCTCTACTCTTTCGCACATGCTATGCGGGTGAAATGATGATACCATGCCAAGTTTCAACATTTTCAGAATTCATTTTATAGTGATTTTCAATTTCACGGTCATTTAGCTCTCTAAACAATTAGGTAAATGACCGAAAAACAACAAATGATGTCAGAACATGTTGGAAATTGATGATGTCGCTTTGAATGCTGCATACTCAACACAAAAGAAGTCTGGAGTTCAAATAAGTTTAAAAAACATTGAAGTGTCCATGTAACAGATGAGTTCTCGTCCGAAACCCTGATACTCAGAAAGAGTTTGTCCAGTTTGTACACGAAGTGCGTCCAGTTTTTGCCGTGACACTCTCTACTCGTTCGGACATGCTATGCGGGTGAAATGATGATACCATGCCAAGTTTCAACATTTTCAGAATTCATTTTGTAGTGATTTTCAATTTCACGGTCATTTAGCTCTCTAAACAATTAGGTAAATGACCGAAAAACAACAAATGATGTCAGAACATGTTGGAAATTGATGACGTCGCTTTGAATGCTACAACTGAACACAAAAGAAGTCCGGAGTTCAAATAAGTTTA
>NW_025242424.1:2174-3118 GCF_018294505.1 Triticum aestivum
TTGAAGTGTCCATGTAACAGATGAGTTCTCGTCCGAAACCCTGATACTCAGAAAGAGTTTGTCCAGTTTGTACACGAAGTGCGTCCAGTTTTTGCCGTGACACTCTCTACTCTTTCGGACATGCTATGCGGGTGAGATGATGATACCATGCCAAGTTTCAACATTTCTAGAATTCATTTTGTAGTGATTTTCAATTTCACGGTCATTTAGCTCTCTAAACAATTAGGTAAATGACCGAAAAACAACAAATGATGTCAGAACATGTTGGAAATTGATGACGTCGCTTTGAATGCTACAACTGAACACAAAAGAAGTCCGGAGTTCAAATAAGTTTAAAAAACATTGAAGTGCCCGTGTAACAGATGAGTTCTCGTCCGAAACCCTGATACTCCGAAAGAGTTTGTCCAGTTTGTACACGAAGTGCGTCCAGTTTTTGCCGTGACCCTCTCTACTCTTTCGCACATGCTATGCGCGTGAAATGATGATACCATGCCAAGTTTGAACATTTCCAGAATTCATTTTGTAGTGATTAATTTCACGGTCATTTAGCTCTCTAAACAATTAGGTAAATGACCAAAAAACAACAAATGATGTCAGAACATGTTGGAAATTGATGATGTCGCTTTGAATGCTGCATACTGAACACAAAAGAAGTCCGGAGTTCAAATAAGTTTAAAAAACATTGAAGTGCTCGTGTAACAGATGAGTTCTCGTCTGAAACCCTGATACTTCGAAAGAGTTTGTCCAGTTTGTACACGAAGTGCGTCCAGTTTATGCCGTGACCCTCTCTACTCTTTCGCACATGCTATGCGGGTGAAATGATGAGACCATGCCAAGTTTCAACATTTTCAGAATTCATTTTGTAGTGATTTTCAATTTCACGGTCATTTAGCTCTCTAAACAATTAGGTAAATGACCAAAAAACAACAAATGATGTCAGAACA
>NW_025242425.1:0-3117 GCF_018294505.1 Triticum aestivum
GGCTTGGTGATGTTGCTCTCTTTGTCCCATCATCTCGTTTTGCCAAGATCATGGTCTTTCCTTTGCATGTCCATTCAACCGGAGTGTCGTGTCCTTCATTCAAGTTCTCTCATCTCGTCAAGTTTTGCCTCCCTTCTCAACCGGAGTGCTATCTAATATCTTTCTTACCCTTTGTGCCATTCTTTCTATAGTTCTGGAGGCAGTGTGTTATTGATTTCATCAACTATCCTCTCATCTTGTAAATTTCATGTTCAATTCCTTCCATTTACAGTCGGAGTGCTGTCCAAATTATATCAATCTTATTCCTTCACTATCTTGTTTCAACCGGAGTGGTTACTTGTCCCTCCTTGTCGCTGGAGCTCTTCATTCATGTCTCTCTACCAACAAGGTTCTCGTAATGTTCCTTGTTCCTCTTATCTAACGGAGTGTTTTCAACTTTGTTCATCTCCACTATATTCTTTTCTTAAATATTGTTTAACCTCTCAAGGTTCATTGGTTTCACTCAATTGTACAAGAAGCAACTTAGTTTTACCTCTTTCCTCTTCCTCTTCCGTTTTCTCTCCGGTGCCATCCTAGATCTCGGGATGAGATCCTCTTGTAGTGGTGGAGTGTTGTGACGCCCCGAGACCGGCGTGATGTCTACTACACAACCTTCTTCTTGTAGACGTTGTTGGGCCTCCAAGTGCAGAGGTTTGTAGGACAGTAGCAAATTTCCCTCAAGTGGATGACCCAAGGTTTATCAATCTGTGGGAGGTGTAGGATGAAGATGGTCTCTCTCAAGCAACCCTGCAACCAAATAACAAAGAGTCTCTTGTGTCCCCAACACACCCAATACAATAGTAAGTTGTATAGGCGCACTAGTTCGGCGAAGAGATGGTGATACAAGTGCAATATGGGTAGTAGATAATGGTTTTTGTAATCTGAAAATATAAAAACAGCAAGGTAGCAAGTGCTAAAAGTGAGCACAAACGGTATTGCAATGCTAGAAAACAAGGCCTAGGGTTCATACTTTCAATAGTGCAAGTCCTCTCAACAATAATAACATAATTGGATCATATAACTATCGCTCAACATGTAACAAAGAGTCACCCCAAAGTCAATAATAGCGGAGAATAAACAAAGAGATTATGGTAGGGTACGAAACCACCTCAAAGTTATTCTTTCTGATCGATCTATCATAGAGTTCATACTAGAATAACACCTTAAGACACAAATCAACCAAAACCATAATGTCACCTAGATACTCCAATGTCACCTCAAGTATCCGCGGGTATGATTATACGATATGCATCACACAATCTCAGATTCATCTATTCAACCAACACAAAGAACTTCAAAGGGTGCCCCAAAGTTTCTACCGAAGAGTCAAGATGAAAACATGTGCCAACCCCTATGCATAAGCTCACGAGGTCACGGAACTCACAAGTTGATCACCAAAACATACCTCAAGTGGATCACGTGATATCACATTGTCACCATAGATAAGCACACGCAAGACATACATCAAGTGTTCTCAAATCCTTAAAGACTCAATCTGATAAGATAACTTCAGAGGGAAAACTCAATTCATCACAAGAGTAGATCGGGAGAAACATCATAACATCCAACTATAATAGCAAAGCTCGCGATACATCAAGATCGTACCACCTCAAGAACACGAGAAAGAGAGTGTCGGAGTAAATAGCCATGGGTAGCCTAGCCGGCTTCCCCTGGCCCTTCTTAAAAAATTACGAGTCGATCCGGCTCTCAAGAATCCAAGGCATAGGGCCGCCTTCCCCTGGCCAGCTGTCTCCCAGGCCGGCTATTGGAAGGCGGCCCGACTTTAGCCCTCATGAAGAAAGCCATGGGAGGGCCGACTTCGAGAAGCCGGCCGCGAGGAGGCCAACTCCGAGAAGCCGGCTCCCATAAAGCGGTCGAGACCGTACCCTCAAAGTTTGCATCCACCTAGCGGCGATGAGACGGGGCATGGCTACAGTGAAGCCTGCCACCCCCGAATCCCGGAGCGCGCCTGGCACAGTGCGCCGTACGGGTGGCCATGACCCGTCCGGCGCGACACTGTTGCCACACTGACCCTGATGTCATCCATGACGGGTTACCAGTACGGCCCACGGGCGGTGGGCCCCTTCAGGCAGAGAGACACCTGAAGGCGGCCTGGCCTCCCCAGTCGGCCCAAGACGGAGCCGGCTCTCTCCAGCCGGCTTGCCACCCCCTCGAAGGAGACGCCCCATTAAGGAGACAAGACGCGGTGAGGCTACAGTGGCCACCCGCCGGACGGCAGCACTGTAGCCATGCTTACCTCGGCGAAGCCCTCGTCACCAAGATTGAGCAACAGTAACCAGCCACAGACAAGGCCCTGGACAGTGGGGCCTGTCTGTCGACCAGGGAGCCGGCAGTCGGCGAGACCCACCAGCCGGCGGGCCCCAGCAGCCGGCGCAGAAGCCGGAGAGCGAAGACACAGACGGCTGGGCCCCACGCCCAGCCGGATTACCATTGTACCCCCGGGGGGTAGGCCTATATAAACCCCCCGGGACACCCATGCAAAGGGGGGACCCCCAGCTAGTTTTAGACACCACACAAGGAGAAGAAGCAAGCTAGCCGTGCCCTTATTCCTCCTCCCACCAAACAGCTCAAGGAGCATTGTGTAGCTACTTGTCCATCTAGTGATCATGCGGAGACCCCGCAGAGCAGCAGTAGGGGTGTTATCTCCACAGAGAGCCCCGAAGCTGGGTAAGATTCACCGGCGTGCATGCCTTCGCCTCATCCCGTTTCCAGGCACCGGCGACGTCTTACTGGCTCCCACAATGATAAGCCACCCGTGGGCATATGTTGCACCTACCACCCGACATTTGGCGCCCACCATGGGGCCAGGTGCACCGTCGTCCGGAAACCTGTTCTGTACGGGAACCCTCTTCCTCCCCCGCAAGCGTAGCCAGCCCGGCACGCCCGATGGCGCTTGCCACGACGCGCTGCAAGGCGTCACCAACGCCTACGCAGCGAGCAACCTCGCTGATCTCCTCGACAAGACCCTCATCTCCGACGAGCTCGCCTCCGAAGCGGGCACCGACCACCTCGTCAACCTCCTCGGCCGGCTCCATGTCTCTGGCGAGCCTGCTGTGG
>NW_025242426.1:0-738 GCF_018294505.1 Triticum aestivum
CTCGTCTGTTACAAAGGGGTTTCATTGTTTTTGAACTTATTTGAACTCCATAGTTTTTCTGTGCTCAAAATGCATCATTCAAAGCCACATCATCAATTTTCAACCCTTTCTGACTTCATTTGTTATTTTTCATGTATTTACTGATTATTTTGAGCTATAAGACCCTGATATTGAAAAGCATTTCAAATGAACTCTGAAAAGGTGGAAAGTTGGCATGGTATCATCATTTAGCCCACATAGCATGTGCAAGAAAGTAGAGAGGGTTACGGCAAAAACTGGATGCACTTCGTGTACAAAACGGACAATCTCTTTCGAAGTATCAGGGTTTCATACGGATCCGTGTCTGTCACAAAGGGATTTCAATTTTTTTGAACTTATTTGAAATCCATAGTTTTTCTGTGCTCAAAATGCACCATTCAAAGCCATATCAACAATTTTCAACCCTTTCTGACTTCGTTTGTTATTATTCATTCATTTACTGATTATTTTGAGCTATAAGACCCTGAAATTGGAAAGCATTTCAAATGAACTCTGAAAAGGTTGAAAATTGGCACGGTATCATCATTTGACCCACATAGCATGTGCAAGAATGTAGAGAGGGTTACGGCAAAAACTGGATGCACTTCGTGTACAAAACGGACAATCTCTTTTGAAGTATCAGGGTTTCATACGGAAACTCGTCTGTTACAAAGGGGTTTCATTTTTTTTGAACTTATTTGAACTCCATAGTTTTTCTGT
>NW_025242426.1:1636-3117 GCF_018294505.1 Triticum aestivum
ACTGGATGCACTTCGTGTACAAAACGGACAATCTCTTTCGAAGTATCAGGGTTTCATACGGAAACTCGTCTGTTACAAAGGGGTTTCTTTTTTTTGAACTTATTTGAACTCCATAGTTTTTCTGTGCTCAAAATGCATCATTCAAAGCCACATCATCAATTTTCAACCCTTTCTGACTTCATTTGTTATTTTTCATGTATTTACTGATTATTTTGAGCTATAAGACCCTGAAATTGAAAAGCATTTCAAATGAACTCTGAAAAGGTGGAAAGTTGGCATGGTATCATCATTTAACCCACATAGCATGTGCAAGAAAGTAGAGAGGGTTACGGCAAAAACTGGATGCACTTCGTGTACAAAACAGACAATCTCTTTCGAAGTATCAGGGTTTCATATGGATCCGTGTCTGTCACAAAGGGATTTCAATTTTTTTGAACTTATTTGAAATCCATAGTTTTTCTGTGCTCAAAATGCACTATTCAAAGCCACATCAACAATTTTCAACCCTTTCTGACTTTGTTTGTTATTTTTCATTCATTTACTGATTATTTTGAGCTATAAGACCCTGAAATTGGAAAGCATTTCAAATGAACTCTGAAAAGGTTGAAACTTGGCACGGTATCATCATTTGACCCACATAGCATGTGCAAGAATGTAGAGAGGGTTACGGCAAAAACTGGATGCACTTCGTGTACAAAACGGACAATCTCTTTTGAAGTATCAGGGTTTCATACGGAAACTCGTCTGTTACAAAGGGGTTTCATTTTTTTGAACTTATTTGAACTCCATAATTTTTTCTGTGCTCAAAATGCACCATTCAAAGCCACATCATCAATTTTCAACCCTTTCTGACTTCATTTGTAATTTTCCATGCATTTACAGGTTATTTTGAGCTATAAGACCCTGAAATTGAAAAGCATTTCAAATGAACTCTGAAAATGTTGAAAGTTGGCATGGTATCATCATTTGACCCACATAGCATGTGCAAGAAAGTAGAGAGGGTTACGGCAAAAACTGGATGCACTTCGTGTACAAAACGGACAATCTCTTTCGAAGTATCATGGTTTCATACGGAAACTTGTCTGTTACAAAGGGATTTCATTTTTTGAACTTATTCGAACTCCGTAGTTTTTCTGTGCTCAAAATGCACCATTCAAAGCCACATCATCAATTTTCAACCCTTTCTGACTTCATTTGTTATTTTTCATGTATTTACTGATTATTTTGAGCTATAAGACCCTGATATTGAAAAGCATTTCAAATGAACTCTGAAAAGGTGGAAAGTTGGCATGGTATCATCATTTGACCCACATAGCATGTGCAAGAAAGTAGAGAGGGTTACGGCAAAAACTGGATGCACTTCGTGTACAAAACGGACAATCTCTTTCGAAGTATCAGGGTTTCATACGGATCCGTGTCTGTCACGAAGGGATTTCAATTTTTTTGAACTTATTTGAAATCCATAGTTTTTCTGGGCTCAA
>NW_025242427.1:0-3117 GCF_018294505.1 Triticum aestivum
CAGAAATTGCGAATCATCACATTTATTTTTAGAATTACTCAAGACCTCCAAAAAGCTTCGCCATTAGTGTATGGTCTATTAAAATAAAGAGTTATACCCCCAATTAAAACTATTAGGTGAATGTCTCATTAGTTTCTAAAAATAGCGCATGAAAAACTGTATAAATTATTTTAATAAACTAGAGGCCCATAAGTGAGTCCTAGCAAATGAAATCTAGGTATTGAGACTGTACATTCACTTGCACAACTGAGTTAGACGAAGTTTCTTTTATCAGCTAGTTTTAACATACAAAAGACTAACTTGGGTATGCGACCACTTCTTTTCTCATTTGTACTTTTGTTTACCTTTTTTTGCTAGGTATCTCCTCTTGATTGATGACATTTGGTCTGCAGAAACATGGCATGATATTAGAACTTGGTTGCCACATGAAAATGATAATAATGGCAGAGTAATAGTGACTACAAGATTTCAAGCTGTTGGTGCGGCATGCTCTGATGCGGCGACTGGCTCATTCCACGGGATCCCCTGAAAGCACAAAAGCAAATGATGGGGCGAACGAGGAGTGATGGTGGGGAGAAAGAAGAGTTGGTATGTATATTTCTGGTGCCAGTTGACTAGCGATTATTTGCATCCAGTTGGTTTTCTTAGCGATGTAGACTCGGAAAAGCTATTTAATCATAGTTTTTGTGAACCGCAAACCAATGCAGCAAGAAACAACATGCCCATGAAGAAATATGGAAGTACTGTGGTGGGCTGCCTTTGGCCATAGTGACCATGGCTGGTCTTGCCGCCTGTAACCCAGCCAAAAAGAATGACCATGGCCATTGGAGGAAAGTTTGCAAGTCATTGTTTCAAGAGAAGGTGGCTCCACTTACCCTGGATGGAGTCACAAGGATACTCGATTACTGCTACAATGATTTGCCTCCAGATCTCAAGACCTGCTCATTGTACTTGAGCATATTTCTAAAGGGTTTGAAGATTTGTACGAAGCGCCTGACCAGGAGATGGATATCTGAATGCTTTGTCACTGAGAAGCAAGGTCTGACAGTAGAGGAGGTCCCAGAAACATACTTCAATCAACTCATAAGTAGGAAGATAATACGCCCTGTTGATCACAACCGCAACGGCAAGGTAAAATCCTTTAAAGTTCACGATATGATTCTTGAATATATCGTGTCCAAAGCAAGCCAGGAAAATTTTGCAGCACCAGGCGTTGCTAGGCGGAAGACCTAATCGCCTCGAGTTACCTCCTATCTGCCACATTCTGCGGCAGATTGGCGGGGCATCTCACAGGGTATCCTTCATCTGGGCCAGCCCACGCAGGAGCAGCCAGTCGTTGAAAAATACCTTACCACCGGAGCTGATCGGCAGTACAATTAAATATGCAACGCGAAATCTTTTAACACTAAGAATACCGACAGATAAAAAAACCCTATTTTCGGAACATTTAAATAAAAATCTGAATACTTATAAAAGAAATTCTGAACAATTTTCAAAACACGAAAAAGTAATGAAGAATTGCCAAAATTTTGGATTTGTAACCAAATTTCAAAATGGAAAGAATGTATGAATTTGTGAACAAAATTTGAAAAATGGGAACAGTTTTATAATTTCATTTTTTTTACAAACACTAACATTTTTTTGCATCTGTGAACAAAAAGTCGAAACTCTGAACAAAATACAAAAAAAGCAAACATTATGATTATTGATGGAAATTGTGAACAAAAATTGAAAAGCGGAACATTTATTGAAGTTATGAACATATTTTGAAAGGTGTCCACTTTTAAAACTAAGAACATATTTTGAAACAGGATTTTTTTGAATTTATAAAAAATCAAATATACAAACATTTTGTCTGCTGAATATCAAAATTCGTTCAAAATTTCAAAAAATGTTCTGAAATTAAAAAATTGTTCCTGTTTTTTTCATTTTGTTCAGAAGTTCCAAGGAATATGTTCTAGTTTTTAAAAATTCGAAGCAAAATGCTATTTTGAGAAAAAAGTTAAGGTTGTACTCCCTCCGTCCCAAAATAAGTGTCTCAACCGCCTGCCGGCAGGGGCGGGGGAGAGAGTGAGGGAGGTCTAAGAGGACAGGAGGCCCCCTGTTTTTGAAGAGAAAGATCACTAATTGCTACTCGCCCATGCATACCATGCAGGGCCGGCACGCGTGCCTAGCTAGCAAGGCAGGCACGACCCTAGCCGGGCCACGTGCCTGGCACGGCCCGTTAAGCCATGTGTCGGGTCGGCTTGTGACGGGCTGGCACGCCTAGGTCGGCCCATTTGGCCAGGTCTGCTCCCACACCAGGACCGCCTCCCGGGCATGCGAGACCACCCCACCAATGCCACCGCAGCAAGCGGACAATAACGATCGGTGAAGGGTAGAAGGCCTCTCCTTCCTACCCAAAAACGAGCCCTGGCCAGGCGGCCCAACCATCCTGAACAGGGCAGGGGTAGGTTAGCAGCCGCCGGCCGTGGCTGCCTCCCCGAGTCGCCCCTGCCACCATCAATGGCACGGAACTATCACTCATGAATAAATATTTGGTTGCATTCATCAGGCTTCACTAACAGAGCAAACCACGGTTAATTTGAGAGCTGGTACCTACCTGTAGGTTTCTTCTTTCAACATCCCTGGACATGGATTATGATTAGATTAAGCAAGAGCAATAAAGTTGATGGTATCCGCAAAAGAAAAAAACGATGGAACAAACTGAGCACTTGTCGATGGAAAAGATGCTGGAACGGAGTACGGTCAGAGTTACAGAGGATGGAACAGAGCAGTTTGTTCCATCGAGCTTTGTAGTGTGTCTGACTGAGAAAGTGAGAAGTGCTCAGTGTATCCACCAAACCAAAATAAATAAAAGTGGAGCCATGTCCGTTATTCTTTTTCATGGTTTACAGGTAATTAAATGTGTGATTTGTTTGTGTTATTCCAAATATCTGAGCTGCTAGGTTGACTGAAGTTTCAAAAAATTTGCTATCTCTGAATCTATAATTCTGGACCATTTACACCATTAGTGTTTGTGCTCCTTCGTTGGTCATTGGGTTATGAGATGCTGAAATAGACTATTTGATTGTGTGTCTTGCTAATGAGGTGAGATGTCACAAGAAACCAAAAATA
>NW_025242428.1:0-3116 GCF_018294505.1 Triticum aestivum
AGAATTTGCTATGTTTGATTAACGAAATTGACAGGCTCGCGACATGTTATTTGCAAAAAAATGTTTGATTTGCCATGTTTAAAAAATCTGACATCATATTTGTAACGGCCTCCAGAAATTATTATTTCTCAACTGACTGGGAAAAAGCGAGAGTAAATTAACCAATCATAGAAGTGAGTATTTCATGACGTTGGCAATCAAATCCATGACTGCAGACATATTCTGTAGGACAGCTGCCCACTTGCTGGAAGACGAGGGCGACAACACGCTAATGGAGATCAGATGGACAAAAATTGCTAAATCACGAAAAAGAATGGCTCTGGTTGCTTATTGCCTAGGAGGGCTGGGATTAGGTGCACTGTTCCTGTCCTAAATACTAATAGGCTGCGCAGATTAATTGATACATATGATTAATCGCTATTCAGAGTAGCACGTGTAGGCACAACATGAATATTGTATTCTTCAAGATTTTGATGATGTTAACAGGTCTCTAAAGGTTGTTTCGTGAGAGCAAAATGTCTCTTTTCTTATTTTGATTTTGTGAGAAATAGAACGTGAAGATATATTGTTACCCCTCCGTCCAATAATGTAATGCGTTTTCTGACGCTACATTAGTGTCCAAAAACGTCTTGCATTATGGGACGGAGGGAGTACTTTTCTTTGGGATTACACTTTGTCATGGTTATATGTCACTGTCATTTTTTTACAGTACATCATTGTCATTTCAATATGAGACTAGGTTTTCAACTTCGGGGTGTAGGGACACCCTCTATGAACAGTAAATTGAAAAAAAAATATTAGTAAAAAATATAAAAAACCTGGAACTTTTCGACATCAAATATAGGCAAACTTTGTAGGTGCTTGCAATTTTTTGTGCAGAAAAAACATTTGAGGGGCTCTAAACAAGAAAAATATTTCAGTGCAGAAAAATTTGAGCACTTTTTAGCACTGAAATCAGAAACTCATGGGTTCACCTTTCTCTACTTGATATTTTGTTATGAAAATTTGCAAGAACCTAAAATGTTTGATCATATTTGATGTTGCAAAGTTTCAGGATTTTTTTGATTTTTTTATATTTTTTCGAATGTACTGTTCACAAAGGGTGTCCCTACACCCGGGAGCTATCACACCTTTCTCTTTCAATATATGAAATTAAGGAAGTGTATCAAAATACAACAATCCACATAACACAAAATAAAATAAAATAAAATAACAGTCCACATATGGAACCATATTAATTAGGACATGTTCTTTTCGGCGGCTTAAAAAACCGTTGCCTCTCCCCGGCTTAAAAAGTAAGCATCCATCTAAATTTGTTAAAATTTCTAAATTAGATATCAATTAATTAATTTAGAAGCCCAATACATAAGAGAGGCAAGTTATGAGAGGAGGAGGCAGCTTTTTTTTTAAGCTGCCAAAAGATTGATCCTTAGACTGACAATGAAAATACAATGTGCACGGTTCATTACCAACCCAACCGCCAAGCAAGGGTAAGGAAAAACAAATGAAAACTACTAGTGGTTGGGGCGCCACTTGGTGGCGCCGCTTGAGAGGAAGCTGTGTGCACGTTTTTACTTTAGAGTCCTTGCCTCCGTCTAAAAAAACATCTCAGAAAAAAAATCCTCACCTTGATCAAAAAAAGAAGTAAAAAAGAAAAAGTAAAAAATTACCACTGTGGCCTACCAGCGATCGCCACTTTACATAACTCTCCATTTAAAAAAGTATCAGAGGTCCTCACCTCCATCTAAAAAGAAAAAATACATTTTAAAATAATCTCACCTTCATCTAAATTTTTTTCAAAAGATTTCTCATTGCAGCCAACCAGCTTGTGCCACGAGGCATAGCTGATTGCCACCCTTTACGCGTAGCTTAATGGGTTTAATAATTGGGTGAGGTCTACACGTGTTGGCTTTAAGCCCGCAGAACATAAACACATGTAGCATACGAGCACAGGTGAAGACACACGAGTTTAATTCCAGCCTGATGTCTTCTCTCCTGTATTTCTCTGATTTGACGGATCAGCACGATGCACACATCTAAACGAATTAAAGGAGCTAGCTGCTAACCATCACCTAGACATGCCAAACCTAGCTATCGTGTTCGAAAACCACTACTTTTTTTTCGAAAAGGGGTGATCCCCGGCCTCTGCATCAGCATGATGCATACGGCCATTTTATTAATAAATAGTTTCAACAATGTCTCAAAGTCTCCATAATAACAAAAAAAGAAGATAACGGCTCACACAGAACCAAAAGGCTAGATACACAAGCTAGCCACAAAGGATAAACCACAACCGGTTGGCTCGAAAATAGACAGGTAAACTAATTGCCTATCCTATTACATGACCGCCATCCAAACCGGTTGAAAATATCCCGAGCTACCGTCTCCCATCGGGTAGATCCAATAACCAAATGCTCCCTGGCCTCCGTCGGAGTGAGTAGCGACCAGGAACGAATTAGCGCCGTAGCTCTGAAGATAACCTGCAAAAAATGAATGTTTGTTGTTCTGTTAAATACCAGATCATTTCTGCAATTCCAAAGCACCCACACTAAGGCGCACACCCCCACGCGAATATGTCTTGCTACCCCGGGCTCTACCCTGTTTAGCCATGTTCCAAATAACATGTTAACCGAATTCGGTGGAGGAATATTGAAAGCAATATGAATAGTCGTCCAAAGAGTTCTAGCTAGTGGGCAATCAAAGAACAGATGTTTAATAGTTTCACCCTGATCATAGAAACTACACCTAGTAGGCCCTGTCCAATTACGCTTTGTCAAATTGTCCTTTGTTAAGATAACTTGTTTGTGTAGAAACCACATAAACACTTTGATCTTCAAAGGAAATTTGACATCCCACACATGCTTGGAGCTAGGAATCGAGCTCGAATTGATGACATCAACATACATTGATTTAACTGTAAATTCGCCCGACCTAGTGAGATTCCAGCATAGTTTATCAGGTTGTTGTGAAAGTTGGACATTTATCAGTCTCCTAACTAGATGTAGCCAATCTTCCTAACGATTGCCCACTAACGACCTTCTAAACTGAATATTAAGGGGGATCGAATGAAAGACCGTTGCAACCAGAGCGTCGCGTCTTTGGACAATGCGATACAA
>NW_025242429.1:0-3116 GCF_018294505.1 Triticum aestivum
AGAATTTGCTATGTTTGATTAACGAAATTGACAGGCTCGCGACATGTTATTTGCAAAAAAATGTTTGATTTGCCATGTTTAAAAAATCTGACATCATATTTGTAACGGCCTCCAGAAATTATTATTTCTCAACTGACTGGGAAAAAGCGAGAGTAAATTAACCAATCATAGAAGTGAGTATTTCATGACGTTGGCAATCAAATCCATGACTGCAGACATATTCTGTAGGACAGCTGCCCACTTGCTGGAAGACGAGGGCGACAACACGCTAATGGAGATCAGATGGACAAAAATTGCTAAATCACGAAAAAGAATGGCTCTGGTTGCTTATTGCCTAGGAGGGCTGGGATTAGGTGCACTGTTCCTGTCCTAAATACTAATAGGCTGCGCAGATTAATTGATACATATGATTAATCGCTATTCAGAGTAGCACGTGTAGGCACAACATGAATATTGTATTCTTCAAGATTTTGATGATGTTAACAGGTCTCTAAAGGTTGTTTCGTGAGAGCAAAATGTCTCTTTTCTTATTTTGATTTTGTGAGAAATAGAACGTGAAGATATATTGTTACCCCTCCGTCCAATAATGTAATGCGTTTTCTGACGCTACATTAGTGTCCAAAAACGTCTTGCATTATGGGACGGAGGGAGTACTTTTCTTTGGGATTACACTTTGTCATGGTTATATGTCACTGTCATTTTTTTACAGTACATCATTGTCATTTCAATATGAGACTAGGTTTTCAACTTCGGGGTGTAGGGACACCCTCTATGAACAGTAAATTGAAAAAAAAATATTAGTAAAAAATATAAAAAACCTGGAACTTTTCGACATCAAATATAGGCAAACTTTGTAGGTGCTTGCAATTTTTTGTGCAGAAAAAACATTTGAGGGGCTCTAAACAAGAAAAATATTTCAGTGCAGAAAAATTTGAGCACTTTTTAGCACTGAAATCAGAAACTCATGGGTTCACCTTTCTCTACTTGATATTTTGTTATGAAAATTTGCAAGAACCTAAAATGTTTGATCATATTTGATGTTGCAAAGTTTCAGGATTTTTTTGATTTTTTTATATTTTTTCGAATGTACTGTTCACAAAGGGTGTCCCTACACCCGGGAGCTATCACACCTTTCTCTTTCAATATATGAAATTAAGGAAGTGTATCAAAATACAACAATCCACATAACACAAAATAAAATAAAATAAAATAACAGTCCACATATGGAACCATATTAATTAGGACATGTTCTTTTCGGCGGCTTAAAAAACCGTTGCCTCTCCCCGGCTTAAAAAGTAAGCATCCATCTAAATTTGTTAAAATTTCTAAATTAGATATCAATTAATTAATTTAGAAGCCCAATACATAAGAGAGGCAAGTTATGAGAGGAGGAGGCAGCTTTTTTTTTAAGCTGCCAAAAGATTGATCCTTAGACTGACAATGAAAATACAATGTGCACGGTTCATTACCAACCCAACCGCCAAGCAAGGGTAAGGAAAAACAAATGAAAACTACTAGTGGTTGGGGCGCCACTTGGTGGCGCCGCTTGAGAGGAAGCTGTGTGCACGTTTTTACTTTAGAGTCCTTGCCTCCGTCTAAAAAAACATCTCAGAAAAAAAATCCTCACCTTGATCAAAAAAAGAAGTAAAAAAGAAAAAGTAAAAAATTACCACTGTGGCCTACCAGCGATCGCCACTTTACATAACTCTCCATTTAAAAAAGTATCAGAGGTCCTCACCTCCATCTAAAAAGAAAAAATACATTTTAAAATAATCTCACCTTCATCTAAATTTTTTTCAAAAGATTTCTCATTGCAGCCAACCAGCTTGTGCCACGAGGCATAGCTGATTGCCACCCTTTACGCGTAGCTTAATGGGTTTAATAATTGGGTGAGGTCTACACGTGTTGGCTTTAAGCCCGCAGAACATAAACACATGTAGCATACGAGCACAGGTGAAGACACACGAGTTTAATTCCAGCCTGATGTCTTCTCTCCTGTATTTCTCTGATTTGACGGATCAGCACGATGCACACATCTAAACGAATTAAAGGAGCTAGCTGCTAACCATCACCTAGACATGCCAAACCTAGCTATCGTGTTCGAAAACCACTACTTTTTTTTTGAAAAGGGGTGATCCCCGGCCTCTGCATCAGCATGATGCATACGGCCATTTTATTAATAAATAGTTTCAACAATGTCTCAAAGTCTCCATAATAACAAAAAAAGAAGATAACGGCTCACACAGAACCAAAAGGCTAGATACACAAGCTAGCCACAAAGGATAAACCACAACCGGTTGGCTCGAAAATAGACAGGTAAACTAATTGCCTATCCTATTACATGACCGCCATCCAAACCGGTTGAAAATATCCCGAGCTACCGTCTCCCATCGGGTAGATCCAATAACCAAATGCTCCCTGGCCTCCGTCGGAGTGAGTAGCGACCAGGAAGGAATTAGCGCCGTAGCTCTGAAGATAACCTGCAAAAAATGAATGTTTGTTGTTCTGTTAAATACCAGATCATTTCTGCAATTCCAAAGCACCCACACTAAGGCGCACACCCCCACGCGAATATGTCTTGCTACCCCGGGCTCTACCCTGTTTAGCCATGTTCCAAATAACATGTTAACCGAATTCGGTGGAGGAATATTGAAAGCAATATGAATAGTCGTCCAAAGAGTTCTAGCTAGTGGGCAATCAAAGAACAGATGTTTAATAGTTTCACCCTGATCATAGAAACTACACCTAGTAGGCCCTGTCCAATTACGCTTTGTCAAATTGTCCTTTGTTAAGATAACTTGTTTGTGTAGAAACCACATAAACACTTTGATCTTCAAAGGAAATTTGACATCCCACACATGCTTGGAGCTAGGAATCGAGCTCGAATTGATGACATCAACATACATTGATTTAACTGTAAATTCGCCCGACCTAGTGAGATTCCAGCATAGTTTATCAGGTTGTTGTGAAAGTTGGACATTTATCAGTCTCCTAACTAGATGTAGCCAATCTTCCTAACGATTGCCCACTAACGACCTTCTAAACTGAATATTAAGGGGGATCGAATGAAAGACCGTTGCAACCAGAGCGTCGCGTCTTTGGACAATGCGATACAA
>NW_025242430.1:0-3116 GCF_018294505.1 Triticum aestivum
TACGCATGCCCCCTTTAGTCCCGGTTGGTGGCACCAACCGGGACCAAAGGCCTTGTGCTACCCCCCGTCAAAATTTTAGTCCCACCTCGCTAGTTGAGAGAGCTCGAGAGTGGTTTATAAGCGCTGCTGCGCCCACCCTCTCGAGCTCCTCTCAACTGTAGGCTTTCGGGCCTAACCGTTCTCTTTGCCTGTAGGGCCTAGTGGGCCTTCTGCGGGCCTGAATCCTGGCCCATGGATGGGTTTCAAGTCGTATTCAGGCCGTGGTGGCCCAGTAGGTGGCATAATTTTTTTCCCTGTTTTTTGTTTTCTCTTTTGCTTTATTTATTTTGTTTTGTTTCTACTTACAACAAAAAACTTATTTATTTTATTCCATTTTGTTTCTAATTACTTATGTATCTTACTTTATTTCTTTTGCTTTATTTATTTTATTAAGGTTTATTTATTTTATTTACTATAGTTTATTTTATTTATTTTTATTAAGGTTTATTTATTTTTATTTAGTTTATTAAGGTTTATTCATTTTATTTACTATTAAAAAATGAACATAGATGCGCCTATAGAGAAAATTCAACCTAAATTCATAATAAATATATATGAAATTCAAAGAAATTTACTCTGAATTTAGGTCAAATTTCCTGTATAAGGGCATCTATTTTCACTTTGAGAGGAGCTCAACAAGGCAGAGAGGGACGGGCTTATAAACTGGTGTGAGCGCCCTTCGGTTGATGAGGTGGGACTAAACCCTGACCGCAACTAGGAGCAACCCTTTAGTCCCGGTTTGTGGTATGAACCGGGACTAAAGGGTGAGCCTCTGGTCCCGGTTCAAGCCACCAACCGGGACCAATGGTGGTGGGCCAGGAGCGAGGCCCATTGGTCCCTGTTTGTCCCACCAACCGGGATCAAAGGGGCCGGACGAACCGGGACCAATGCCCCCACGAGGCCCGGCAGGCCCCTGGCCGCACGAACCGGGACCAATGCTCACATTAGTCCCGGTTCGTGACTGAACCGGGACTAATGTGAATATTGCCCTGTGACCAAAACCCAGTTTTCTACTAGTGAAGGCCAAGTTGCCTGTTAAAATTCAAATCTTTCTGTGGCAACTTTTCCAGAATGCCGTGCTTACCAGAGATGTTATGAAATGGAGAAAATGGGCTGGTAACCCACGATGCTCATTCTGTGAGTGCAGAGAGACTTACTTGCATCTCTTTTTCTAGTGTCCTAGTGCTCGGGTGGTGTGGCGTACGGTTGGTCCGGTGCTGGGCACCGAGCTTTGCCCGAATAATCTTTGTCAATTCTACATCTTTTTGCCTGACGGGTAACGATACTTTACCAACGGTTTGGCTGGCATCTGTTGGGCTATCTGGAATTGTAGGAATCGAGCTACGTTTGAGATGAAAAAAATTATATCTCCTTTTGAGATTGTGTTTGAGGCTTGCGTAAACGTGAAAAACTGGGCAGGGCTGCTGAAGACGAACGATCGCTTGGATCTGGAGCGGGGGGCAGCACTATTGAAGGAGAACGCCAAGAACACGATGAGGATCTGTGCTACAGCCTACTCGGAGAAGATCCTGAAGTGAAGTTCAACTCTGGAGCGGGAAAAAGCTTCCATTGGCGTCTGCTCTTTACTTTGTTTTCTTTTTCTAGACTTTGTTATTGCCTATGCGTAGGCCCTTGTTAAAACTGGTCCTGTAGTTTTTTGGGGTGAGACACCCCTTGATGCTGCGGTTTGGAGGTGTTCCCGGGTTTTTGCCCCATAGCGGACGTTTCGATTGCGAGCTTTCTGCAGTGGGTTTCCCGGGAATGCTTTGAGCTCGCTTTTTCCCTTTCCCTTTTAGACTCCTGGATTTGGCTGTATTTCCGTCATTTCAATATAATGGAAAGGGGATTAGCCCGGTTCAAAAAAATATATTCTGATGCTGTATGAAACCTTAATTAAATCATATTATGTAACTTTTTTGTATTTTGCTAAGTAATCAAAACCATCTGAATCTCCCACAACGTGAATGCACAGGCATACACCGTACCTTAGGGAGGAATCCGACATGCTATCTTTTTTGTTTCAATCAGACAACTATGTAGGGAGCAGACATACTTTTGCTCCGGATATGACGTTGCGATGCTAGTCACCCCTTTTAACACTTTGAGATTGGAAAATTTCTTTTTTATAGAAGAGTTAACTGGTACTAGTACCATCTTAATAACTAGCTAGGTCAGAGAAATTAAATCTTATTTAACCTGAAATAAACAGAGACAACTTGAACATTAATGTTGCATATCAAGTCATCAATTAATAATAAATTACACCATTGATTTTACGAAATAAATTACGCTTCAATATCTCTGCAATGAAATGAAATCGAAGGGTCTTATTTCCAAATTAAAGTTACAATCTTCCAGCAGCAATAACAGAGCATGTTTCATTTCTTGTTGTAACCAAAAACATACCCAAGCTTCCTTCTTGTAGTAGACGCACGGAAAATCTGAAAATTCATGTATATATATACCATGTTAGAATCACATCAAATGTCTAGGGTAAACTAAAGATGCTCATCCAGATGTTTGATTTTATTTTTTACATCATAGGTGTTTCATTAATACGATAAGATATGTATTAAAACTAGAAGAAACAAAATAAATGTGCATTTAGTTGACAACATTATTATAGACACGATTATGAAGATACCTCAAAGCATTCTTGCTATACACGAGAAGATGAAAATAATAATAATTTGTTTCTCTATATGACGAGTGCAACATAGAAGCGTGCAGACACATATATGATGCAAGTTAAATTAACAAACTAATAAGGTCATATTGATGGTTAGAGTATCGTACATCATGTCACCTATTGAGAAATTTCTGCCGTGGTCATCCAACCTATTTAAGTAAAATATGCGATGAACCTCCTTAAGTATGGATATACAGCTTTGCTTCATGGTTCAAACTTGCAGCTACAAAAGGACTCTTTGAGTATTCCGTTCATCTAGCTAGAAGACTTTGTATGATGTAATATGCACTTCTTGCTTGCAGATCGAACATTATTCCACATAAGTACATGGGGCCGGGTATGTGTGAAAATGTTTCGTCCACTCAAAAACTCTACATTCTGTATTATT
>NW_025242431.1:0-3116 GCF_018294505.1 Triticum aestivum
AGGCTGCCATATACTCCGCTTCACATGTAGATCCCGCCACGACGCTCTGCTTGCTGCTGCACCAGCTTACTGCCCCACCATTCAAAATATACACGTATCCGGTTTGTGACTTGGAATCATCCAGATCTGTGTCGAAGCTAGCATCGACGTAACCCTTTACGATGAGCTCTTCGTCACCTCCATAAACGAGAAACATATCCTTAGTCCTTTTCAGCTACTTCAGGATATTCTTGACCGCTGTCCAGTGTTCCATGCCGGGATTACTTTGGTGCCTAGCTACCAAACTTACGGCAAGGTTTACATCAGGTTTGGTACACAACATGGCATACATAATAGACCCTATGGCCGAGGCATAGGGAATGACACTCATCTTTTCTCTATCTTCTACCGTGGTCGGGGATTGAGCCGAGCTCAATTTCACACCTTGCAACACAGGAAAGAAACCCTTCTTGGACTGATCCATATTGAACTTCTTCAATATCTTATCAAGGTATGTGCTTTGTGAAAGACCTAGGCGTCTCGATCTATCTCTATAGATCTTGATGCCTAATATATAAGCAGCTTCTCCAAGGTCCTTCATTGAAAAACACTTATTCAAGTAGGCCTTTATGCTGTCCAAAAGTTCTATATCATTTCCCATCAAAAGTATGTCATCTACATATAATATGAGAAATGCTATAGAGCTCCCACTCACTTTCTTGTAAACGCAGGCTTCTACATAAGTCTGCATAAACCCAAACGCTTTGATCATCTCATCAAAGCGAATGTTCCAACTCCGAGATGCTTGCACCAGCCCATAAATGGATCGTTGGAGCTTGCATACCTTGTTAGCATTCTTAGGATCGACAAAACCTTCCGGCTGCATCATATACAATTCTTCCTTAAGATAGCCGTTAAGGAATGCCGTTTTGACGTCCATTTGCCATATCTCATAATCATAGTATGTGGCAATTGCTAACATGATTCGGACGGACTTCAGCTTTGCTACGGGAGAGAAAGTCTCATCGCAGTCAACCCCTTGAACTTGCCGATAACCCTTAGCAACAACAGACAAGTCAAGCTTTATAGATGGTAACATTACCATCTGCGTCCATCTTCTTCTTAAAGATCCATTTATTTTCTATCGCTCACCGATCATCGGGCAAGTCTGTCAAAGTCTATACTTTGTTTTCATACATGGATCATATCTTGGATTGCATGGCTTCAAGCCATTTGTTGGAATCTGGGCCCGCCATCGCTTCTTCATAGTTCGAAGGTTCACCGTTGTCTAACAACATGATTTCCAGTATAGGGTTGCCATACCATTCTGGTGTGGAATGGGTACTTGTGGACCTACGAAGTTCAGTAGTAACTTGATCCGAAGTACCTTGATCATCATCATTAACTTCCTCTCTAGTCGGTGCAGACACCACAGGAACATCTTCCTGATCTGCGCTACTTACCGGTTCAAGAGGTAGTACTTCATCAAGTTCCACTTTCCTCCCACTTACTTCTTTCGAGATAAACTCTTTCTCCAGAAAGGACCCGTTCTTGGCAGCGAAAATCTTGCCTTCGGATCTGAGGTAGAAGGTATACCCAATGGTTTCCTTAGGGTATCCTATGAAGACACATTTTTTTGACTTGGGTTCAAGCTTTTCAGGTTGAAGTTTCTTGACATAAGCTTCACATCCCCAAACTTTTAGAAACGACAGCTTAGGTTTCTTTCCAAACCATAATTCATATGGTGTCGTCTCAATGGATTTAGACGGTGCCCTATTTAAAGTGAATGTAGCTGTCTCTAAAGCGTATCCCCGAAATGATAGTAGTAAATCGGTAAGAGACATCATAGACCGCACCATATCCAATAGAGTGCGATTACGACGTTCGGACACACCGTTACACTGAGGTGTTCCAAGCGGCGTGAGTTGTGAAATAATTCCACATTTCCTTAAGTGCGTACCAAACTCGTGACTTAAATATTCTCCCCCACGATCTGATCGTAAGAACTTTATTTTTCTGTCATGTTGATTCTCTACCTCATTCTGAAATTCCTTGAACTTTTCAAAGGTCTCAGACTTGTGTTTCATTAAGTAGACATACCCATATCTACTTAAGTCAACAGTGAGGGTGAGAACATAACGATAGCCACCGCGAGCCTCAATGCTCATTGGACCGCACACATCAGTACGTATAATTTCCAATAAGTTGGTTGCTCGCTCCATTGTTCTGGAGAACGGAGTCTTGGTCATTTTGCCCATGAGGCATGGTTCGCACGTGTCAAATGATTCGAAATCAAGAGACTCCAAAAGTCCATCTGCATGGAGCTTCTTCATGCATTTGACACCAATGTGACCAAGGCAGCAGTGCCACAGATATGTGGGACTATCATTATCAATCTTACATCTTTTGGTATTCACACTATGAATATGTGTAACATCACGTTCGAGATTCATTAAGAATAAACCATTGACCAGTGGGGCATGACCATAAAACATATCTCTCATATAAATAGAACAACCATTATTCTTGGATTTAAATGAGTAGCCATCTCGTATCAAACGAGATCCAGATACAATGTTCATGCTCAAAGCTGGCACTAAATAACAATTATTAAGGTTTAAAACTAATCCCGTAGGTAAATGTAGAGATAGCGTGCCGACGGCGATCACATCGACCTTGGAACCATTCCCGAAGCGCATCGTCACCTCGTCCTTCGCCAGTCTCCGCTTATTCCACAGCTCCTGTTTTGAGTTACAAATATGAGAAACCGCACCGGTATCAAATACCCAGGAGCTACTACGAGTACTGGTAAGGTACACATCAATAACATGTATATCACATATACCTTTGGTGTTGCCGGCCTTCTTATCACTAGTAGAAAAAGGGTCTGATGTGAAACTCATTAGTCCCGGTTTGCAATTGAACCGGCACTAATGTGATCCAACGGCCAGGCGGGCGGCGCTCATTAGTACCGGTTCATGGTGAACCTTTAGTACCGGTTCGTGCCACGAACCGGTATTAAAGAGGTGGTGGCCTTTAGTATGGGTTGGTGGCTCCAACCGGTACTAAAGGGGGGGTCTTTAGTACCGGTTGGAGCCACCAACCGGTACTAAAGGTGGTGGCCTTTAGTACGGGTT
>NW_025242432.1:0-3116 GCF_018294505.1 Triticum aestivum
GGACTATGCATCTTATTTTCAATCTGATTACCAAATCTGTTGAGACCTAGTACACAATACATTTATTTAGTTGTCAGAAAAACTGGTTTATTTGATGAAAATCATGAAGCCATACAGCTATATTGTGAAGACATTTTCTGATTGCAGTCAGTAATTCATTGCAGAGTTTCTTATGTACGCACCCTATGTAATTATTAGCAACAAGGATGAGTAATTAAAGCCATAATTTCTTATGTTCGCAACCGATGTACCTCAATCCAAAATTTCTCTTTTTTATACATAATTCATGACCTCATTCATATGTTTTGTTTTCTTCAAAATATCAAGTGAGGGCAATCTTTGTTTGTTGATGCGGTAGTTTTACTTTGTAGTATGTACTCATCTAGTTTGAATATCACTAAATTAGATATTGTCTGGTATCTCTTTATGATAAAACCAGATCATACAACATATTGTTGCAAGAAATGGCAAGAAATGATCCTGTTTTTGGAATTATCTATTTTCAGTATGAACTAAAATATGTGCTTGAATGCAGTAAAGTGATTTGTTCATACCGTAAAACCTGAACACTTTAGTTAATTATCAACTTAGATTGTACAAATAGGAGTACTTTAGAGGGGAGAACAGCTACGCATGCAAAGCAAAGAAAAAAGAACAAGAAAGATAACAAATAATACATAAACATATATTGCAATACATGAGGTACATGTTGTGTGAATCATCTGATTGATCATATTTTTGTATTCCTACTTTAGGAATGTACTTAATACTCTTATGAAATGCTACATTTCTGTATTCCTAATCTGACATAGCTGTCGATCAACTAACACACAGGAAGATGACGAAGACGTGGATGATAGTAAGGAGAGTAGGGACAACAAGAGCCGCTACGTCCTCAGGAGGCTGCGGAAGGGGGAAATCCCATACCGCAGCGGATACAACAGGCTCTACGGCAACATAGCCTGCCCCTTCTGCTGCGCGATTATCAAGAGCGACTACGACAGCCTGATCATGCATGGCACCTATATCGGCCGTGCTAATGGGAGGAACGGCAAGCCCCACGTCCGGGCTAAACATGCCGCTTTTGGTGCCTTCCTCAGGATGTACGCGAAGGGGCATCTGCCATTCTACCTCCCGAGGCCTCCTCGTCCGGCCAAGATGCCGAGGATCTGATGCGCTGCTTGGTTGTTACTGCTGGCCCACCCTAGTTATGACTGTTTTTATGTTATGGTTGTCGTGTGATACTTCTGCCCCACCGTACTGCTAGAACTTATGCGCCGGTTTATCTTTTGGGTTCTGACTGTTTAACATGCTATATTTAAGTGTTTGGAGTACATTGCTCATTTCTGGTAATGGCCATCTTCCAATGCTACGTGCTTAGGTACATGCTAACAATAATAAACATGGTTTTCTGAAGCAGCAGTGCCAATTTGTACATGATAGGCGCCTAATTAAGCGTCTACCCTGTTCTAATAAGCGTCGTTGCTTCATTAAACTATTGTTTATCTTGTTAGCACCTACCCTAAGTGCATTGCGGTCAACCTTGCCTAATACCTCCACTATGGTGATATATGGTACATATATGTTATGACTCTAACTGAAGATGCTAATGCTATATCTTGCACTGAATTTGGTATGTTTAGAAATAATGACATTCAAGTTATTTCTATGGACAGTTAAACCATTATAAATGAGCTTGTATTAATAACTGCCAAAAGTAGAGCACACAAATGTTTGCCAGGAGTACATACTGCCATTTGAAGAAAAACAAATGAGCATGCATTAGTAATTGCCAGAAATGTAGCATGCACATGATTGCCAAAAGTAACTATTGCCACTTTTTGACATGCACTTAGGTTGTACTATAAGATATTGCCAAAAGTACAGCATGCAAATGATTGGCAGAATGACCTATTGGCAGTTAAACCAAAAGAACTGAGCATGCATCCCTAATTGCCAAAATTACATAATGTTTGTGATTGCCAAAAGTATGTACTGCGACAGCAGAGATTGCTATATTGTGGTATGTTATCATACCCTACTTTTTACGGTCTTAGCTGGTGTTAGCAAGCCATCTTTCACCGCTCGTCGATGCACGTTTGATAAAGTTCAATCACCAAATCGTAAATGACAAATGTATCATAAGTAGTGCTAACTACAGTGCTACCCAGTACGTACCTAAACTACCATTTGGTTAACTTGAATGGGCTCGATATAGCTTGTGATGGCTTGCGTGATCGTCTTGACATCGAAGAAGCCACTTGTTTAGCAATGGTATTGCTATCAAATTTCACTCTGAGCTCTTCCATAGTTTTTGTTTTTTTAGCTTGCACTTCATCGACAAGCTTCCTCGGGCGTCCACGTCCTCTCCACTTTTTTGGGGAGCTCGGGGTGTCGGGATCCTTTGGGGAGCTCGACGTGTCTGACATCTTGCACTCAACAGTACCGATAATTTCTTGGACATCGTCTTCTGAACCCATAGGTTGCGATGCAACGTGGGCTTCATACGTCTCCGCCTGTAAAGCAGACATGAGTGCATTCGGTAGCGTCATGACACATATGAATAAAATAAAATATTCGTGCTTTTTCACTAACCGTTATGGGGTACTTGTATGTTTCCATGCGAACACTGTTGCAATCTGAACGTAGGAAGCTTGAAACTATTTTCCAGCTAAATATATCTATCTGTGACTACATTTGACAAGTGACACATATGTCAGCACAGCGTTCAGTCATAACATATTCTACAAGAAAATATAGTGTTTGGCTCACCTGCTCCACTTCGTCGGTAAATACTTCACTGTTCCATGTCAACATGTACTTCAGTGTGAAAAACGCACATGAATGCCTGCAGTGTTTAGTTTAGGTTTTAGTAAACTTGGACGTGTCGGCAAGGAATAATTTAGGAGGTCGTACATACCCGTCATTCTGTTGCGGTATGTCGTCATAGCGTACTACTTCCCAGTCGGTAAATTTGATGGGCTTAGCTGGTGTTACCAAGCCATCCTTCACCGCTTCGTGCATGCAGGCCTGAATCGCCTCCACCTAGCATAATACGAGTGTTACGAAGGGTTACGGTGATTTGGGAGTTCATGTGCCATGCGACAGTAAAGAGG
>NW_025242433.1:0-3115 GCF_018294505.1 Triticum aestivum
GCACGGGCATATGTGCTAGGATGTTAAAGACTTGCATCATATCATTCTTCTTGAACTATGTGTTGCTCGTGGTGTTTATCTGATGCGATGTACTTATACTATCTCTCTGGACTGCTAATTAGCTTGGTTTCCCAAGTGAAAGAAAGTCTTCATGCAGTTGCAGTCCTTCTGACATGAAAGAGTAGTGTTACAAATCCTTCACGCTACTATTGAATACTCCTACTGCCACACATGTTTATCAGCTGCATGTTTCTATTTGTAAAATTCCATGTTGAAAAGGAGTTCTATTGCAGGTATGCCTTGCTTATTTTTTGGGATTTTAATTTATATAAGGACAACCCAAAAAAGCTATAAAGGAGAAGAGACAAGACAGTATGACACACATCTTCAGGAGGCAGAGCAGGCTCAGCCAATGTTTGTGTATCAGTTTGAAAGTTTTGGACACATTGAAAAACCTGACAAAGGACACACATGAGGTCTATTCGAACATTAATAATTTGAACTTAGTGATGGTATTTCTGGATAGGCATTGCTATTGCACTCAATGCCATATAACCAGAGCCCCCGCCAGGCCAACGGGAATGTACTATATGCATCACCGCGCCATCGATTTTTTTCCCTCTCCCGTTGGAATGCACGGGCTGCCTCCATTGCAAGGTTGTTGGCACATGTTTTTATAAATAGTGTGGATGCAACTTATACATGGTTCATCTTTCATGTAAACGATTTTTGACTCTCGGCATGGAGCCAAATTATGCAGAACTTGAAAATGAACCTTTAAGTAAGTTTACAAAATTTCTGCAAAAAATACTCACGTGCTTATGGATATATACTACATATCACTAGATTATTGATAAACAAATACGTTGTGATGCCAGCTAAACAACTTTTTTAAATGAACGAATTATGCTTGCTACAACTATTACTCCTCTCGATTCGTTTGCTTGCTGCTGCAATTATTATTCTAGGTTAGTTTGCTTGCTGCTATTACTTCAGTTCAAGAATGAACAAATAACCTAAAGAATGAACTAACAATCAAGAGGTGGTTGTTCAGATAGATCAGTTTACTTGAAATCATATCCCATATGCTGATGAAATGAACCAATTTCTTATCATCAGCGAGCGTTGTCCAACGACATGGTTCCTTGATCTGGCAGATTCATAGGAACCAATGTTTTCTCCCGTTACAACGCACGGGCATTTGTGCTAGTTAATAATAAAGTACGGATTGACTCCGTGGGTTCACCGTCACAATACGCTTCTGCCCAGTCGTAATACACTTCTATGATTCTTATAGACAATCATAATATAAACGAGGTGATACTAATAGCATGTTAGTCTGTCCGTCCAACCTGGTTCGCCTATCGCACATAGACGCCGTGTTTACCATCAATAATTTTAAAAAACAACCCTAGCTTTTAGGGGAACCAACCCACAATCTAGATGAAAGTCAACACAAAATGTATGACGGTACGAGCGACAGCCCAGCCGTATGACCCATGATCCATCTCATCTTCCACCTCTAGCGCGCTGCACCCCTGCCACGCTGCCGGTCTTCGCCCCTACCCCTACCCCAAGTCCCCTCACCCTCACGGCCTTCCACCGCCGGCGAGACTCCACGGTGCGGCCGTTGCCGGCTCCCTCTGCCTCTGCTAGCACGATGCCGCCGGGAATCTTATCCCCCGCCGTGCGAGTTGTCATGGAGGCGGAGCTGATTCGCCACGGGTGTGAGGGCGGGGGTAAAGACGATGGTGCACTTGGAGGCACTGGGACGGGGTAGCGAGGTGAAGAAGATGGGGTAGAAAGCAGTTGCGGTGCGTGTGTGCCTCACCTCCATTGTTTTGTGACCAAGCCCACCTGAAATCTAGGCGGCCAATTATTCATGGTGAGATCGTCCGAACCCATCTACTTCTGGATAATTTTATTTGTGAACCTGTCTGTAGTTTATTCAACTGGTCTTGTATTGTCTTGTTTCTGAATAGTAGAGTCTTCGGCTGAGGCCATGCATGGAGAATGTGATCTCCTGATGCATCTATGACCAATGGGTCTGATAGGTCTTCTGTTTTGCTTCTACACTTATTAACGTGTGATTAATTTCATATTGTCTTTTCTGGCAAGCAGCTCATCGGATTATAGATTATTAATTATGCATGAATCAAGTTAGTTATTTTGCCTTTTGAGATATGTTTCAGGACAACCGGAGCTATCTTTACTAAGATGAACAGTGCCTCTCACATCCATCATTGCCTTTATTTTGATTTTTTTAAGCCTTGATGTTAAGTTTTTGTTTGGTAGGCATAGCACCTAATTTAATAGAGAATCTCTAGCCGCGTCCCCAACAGGTCCTCCCTAGGTGTTTTTTCCGTGCCGGCGCTCAAAAAACGGCACAGTCGCGCCCCAAGAGCCCTTTTTCGCCGGCTTGGGCCGAAATTGGCTCCGGCGGCCCCAGGCCGAACCCGGCGCGCTGGGAACGCCGGGGCGAGACGTTTTGGCGCGAAAGAGCCACGGGCCCGCCGCGTTAGGGGCACGCGCCTCGTCTTCCCCAAAACACATCGGTTTCCCGCGGGGAATCAATGGCAAGGCTGCCACCGGACAGCCTTGCCATTCATTCCTCACGGGCGGCGCGTCACGGGCGGGCGGGCGCAACGACGCCTCTGCTTCCACCACGCGTACACACGGCGCAGGGCAATAAAACCAGAGGCTCCCCCTCGCCGCTGCCCACACCAGCCCGAACCGCCGAGCCCAAACCAGTCGTCGAGTTCTGCCTCCCTCCCATCCATCGCCGAGCTCTGCCGCTCTCCCTTCCCTCCCCTTCCCTTTCCCTTACGATGGCCGAACGCTTCCCCTGCGATACCGCGGCGGCCAACGGCTTCGGCCGCCGCTCGCTCCAGGAGTGGGAGGCGTACCTCCTGTTGGAGGCCAACACCCCGGCGCCGCCGGACATGCGTGCCCAACCGACGGGGTGGAGGCTCAGCAACGGGGGCGTCCCCATCCCCCTGGTGCCCGACGTCGACGCGCGCCTCGGCATCTTTGCCGCCGAGGTCGACCGCGTGCGTCCGTCCCTGACGGAGGAGCAGCGCGCCCTCCCCCAGTACGCCGCCGACAACCACGTGGT
>NW_025242434.1:0-3115 GCF_018294505.1 Triticum aestivum
TGGTGCCTCTATGGGCCAACCAACTGTCCTCGCCCGCACAAAATCGGGTCATGAGGCTTGTTAGGGCTGCCATCGTTCTCGGCTTTTCTTGGCCGAGGTGTCTGGCAAGCCACTCGTCTCGGACACTGTGTTTGAAGGCCGCTAACGCTTCGTCATCCGGACAGTCGACAATTTGATTCTTCTTAGTGAGGAATCCGTTCCAAAGTCTGTGGGCGGACTCTTCGGACTGCTGTATTATGTGACTTAAGTCGTCAGCATCTGGAGGCCGAACATAGGTCCCTTGAAAGTTGGCCCTGAAAGCATCCTCAAGTTCCTCCCAACTTCCAATTAAGTTTTTGGGGAGGCTTTTCAGCCAATGACGATCTGGTCCTTTCAACTTGAGGGGGAGGTATTTGATGGCGTGGAGGTCATCCCCAAGAGCCATGTGTATGTGAAGGATAAAATCCTCAATCCAGACCCCAGGGTCCGTTGTTCCGTTGTATGACTCTATATTCACGGGTTTGAATCCCTGTGAAAATTCATGATCCAGCACTTCATCCGTGAAGCACAGGGGGTGTGCGGCCCCTCTGTATCTGGCCGTGTTGCGGCATGCTGTCGGCTGCTGTTGCTCCCGGTGTTTATTCTGGACTGGTATTTGATCAATATGATCGTTGTGGTGGCCCTCATCCCACGTCGGAGCATGTCCTCTGGACCCATAGATGGATCTGGCCGCACTGGCCTTTTTGTCCAGGAGCGCTTGTAAATCATGTGCGGTATCGGTGGCTGCTCTATCGCGGCCATGAGGTGGTTTGTCCGGCTGAGTAGCCGTATTGTTTTTGGGTCGAACGGGTGCTGCGGCTTCCTCGTAAAATTAGAGTAGCAGTTTGCGCTTTGGATAGCTCTTTGTGTCGTGATTATCGCCACGTTTCCCTTCGGTGTCCAGCACCTTATTCCATCTTCGGTTGAGCGTGTCCTGCATGGCCTTAAGCCTTTGCTTTTGTTTCTTCAGGCTCTGTGCTGTGGCCAGGAGTTTTTTATGGAGGTTATCTTGTTCAGCATCGTCAACTGAACTGTTCTCTTCTTTGGAGGTAACATGATGAGTTCGGCCTTCTGAATTTATCTGATTGGGCGTCTGCTCCGGGCTGTGTTCGGCATGACCTGGTTTGTCCTGCTCCATCGCTGGGTCCCTATGGCCGTTGTTGCCTTCGGAATCAACTGGAGTGTCATCCTGCTTTGGGTTGTTATCGCTATTTTTACTGTGACTGGACCTGAGGCGGTGCTTACGCCGTCGTTTTTGCTTTGGCCCGGGGGGTTTATCCTTCGTTGTGTCCTTTTTGTCACCATTATCTTTTTTGGGGGTGTCCACCATGTAGACGTCGTATGATAAAGTGGCTGTCCAGCGCTCCGTGGGCGGTGGTTCCAGATCGTCCCCCACATCGACGTCCATACTGTCGATGTTATTGGGGTCGGAGTCAAGCATGTCTGTTAGGTCATCGACAGTGGCTATAAAGTGGGTGGTGGCTTGGTTGCAATTTTCTTCATCTTCCATATCCCACACGGACCGGACATAGTTCGGCCAGGAGTCTTCTGACAGAGAGAGAGAGACCTTAATGAATTTAGCACGTCTCCGAAGGGTGAGTGCTGAAAGATATCTGCAGTGACGAATTCCATAACCGGGGCCCAGCTAGATTCGATGGGCTTGGATGCACGTGGTCCGGAACACACGACCGGAGGCAAGTCCGGGGGTCCGGAGATACAGATCCCTTTAGGAGAGGAGTCTGTGTTCGGCTCTAAAGCCGATGATTTTGCGGCCTTCAGGGAGGGGTCCATCCACCCGTCCTCAGAAGGCATGGCCTGCTCTGGAGCAAAGTCTGGAGCTGTGGCAGGTGCGATGTCCCGAATATTGTCCGACTGCAGATCTAGGTCATGCTCGTCGTGATTGTTTGGCGCTCCTGACACGGGTCCGAATCCGTCGAATATCAAGTCTCCACGGATGTCGGCAGTGTAGTTTAGGTTTCCAAACCTAGCCTGATGGCCGGCGGCATAGCTATCGATCTGCTCCAGATGGCCAAGTGAGTTGGCCCGCAGTGCGAAGCCACCGAACATGAAGATCTATTCAGGGAGAAAAGTCTCACCCGGGGCAGGGTGGTTGAAGGTTGGAGAAGCCATCTAGCCTTGCAGTGACGACAGAGAGGAACTCTAAATGAAAGCACCAATGTCGGTGTCAAAACCGGCGGATCTCGGGTAGGGGGTTCCAAACTATGCGTCTAAGACTAATGGTAACAGGAGGCTAGGGACACGATGTTTACCCAGGTTCGGGCCCTCTCGATGGAGGTAAAACCCTACTTCCTACTTGATTGATCTTAATGATATGAGTATTACAAGAGTTGATCTACCACGAGATCAGAGAGGCTAAACCCTAGAAGCTAGCCTATGGTATGATTGTTGTTGTGTCCTATGGACTAAACCCTCCGGTTTATATAGACCCCGGAGGGGGCTAGGGTTACACAGAGTCGGTTTACAGAGGAGTAGATCTACATCCGAATCGCCAAGCTTGCCTTCCATGCCAAGGAGAGTCCCATCCGGACACGGGACAAACTTTTCTGTCTTGTGTCTTCATAGTCCAACAGTCCGGCCAAAGTATATAGTCCGGCTGTCCGGATGCCTCCTTATACAGGACTCCCTCACCTCCCTCACTCTAATTAATTTATTTTGAAGTAACATATCAAAAATTCTATCACACTTGCTTACATCAAAAGTATATTTAATTTCGTCTCTTCTAGTAGGTGTAGGTTTCAAAGCAGAACATGCAAAAGGTTTTGACTTTGGCGCTTGAACCCATTCGGCTACACATATATTAACATCATCCTCACTAGTCGAATCACTATCATAGTCTAAGGCATTAACCACATGATTATCTTTCTCTTTATTTCTGTTATCTTTAAACCGACTATATTGTTTAATTTCCATAGCCCGGTTTTCTTGCGTCAAAGCCTTCTGCAAAACTTTGTTAACATCTAAAAATTCTTGCCCTTCTAGTTTATCCTTAATATGAGCGAATAAACCCGAAAAGGCAAGATTGGCTAAAACCTTTTCGGCTATGGTCAAGCTGAAACATCGGTTTTTGACATCTCTA
>NW_025242435.1:0-3115 GCF_018294505.1 Triticum aestivum
CAGTCGCACATGCATGGCAACAGAGTTGCACAATTTGATCTGCATAGTCGCACATAGTAGTCCTAGTTGGCACATGCATGGTCACACAGTTGCACAATCTGCTCCGCATAGTCGCATATGAATTGTCGTGAGAGATTCTCACGCCCGCTGCGAAGTTGCACACTTTTGTCGGCGCAGTCGCACATGCATGGCAACAGAGTTGCACAATCTGATCCGCATAATCGCACATAGTAGTCTTAGTTGGCACATGCATGACCACCAAGTTGCACAATCTAGTCCGCATAGTTGCATGTGAATTGGCATAGCTTGTAATGTAGTCTAGTTGCACACACATTTATATTTAGTTGGCTAATAATGTGGTCTAGTTGCACACATATTGATATTTAGTTGACTTGTAATGTAGTCTAGTTGCACACACATTAATGTTTAGTTGGCAGGAAGACTAGTTGCACACTCATATGCTCAGTTTGCTTGTAATTTAATCTAGTTGCACACACATTGATATTTAGTTGACAGGACACTAGTTGCACACACATATGCGCAGTTGACGTGACAACGTAATCTAGATGCACACACATTGATATTTAGTTGACAGGACTAGTTACACACATGTATGCTCAGTTGGCGCGGCAATGTAGTCTGGTTGCACACACATTGATATTTAGTTGGCAGGACTATTGGCACACACATATGCTCAGTTGGTGCGACAATGTAATCTAGATGCACACACATTGATATTTTGTTGGCAGGACTAGTTACACACATATATGCTCAGTTGGTGCGGCAATGTAGTCTGGTTGCACACACATTGATATTTAGTTTACAGGACTATTGGCACACACATATGCTCAGTTGGCGCCACAATGTACACTTCTCTGCACTGCTCAGTTTGCGCGGCAAGGAGGTAGTTTGGGGGTGGAGGTCTCATAGAGGAAAACTGCATATTTATGGTGTACGAGAAAAGTTGCACATCCCTGTCAGGTAGTTGCACATCGACGGCTAGTCAGTTGCACAAAACGGGAACAAAATTGCACAAAAGAAATTCGTCAAAACATACTCATGTGGGTTCTAGTTTTGAAGAGCACGACGCGAGGGTTTCAACGATGAAAACAGATCTTAATTTCGATGTTCCGTTCAAAAGTTATGTCTTTTTAAAAGAAGTTGAACTCAAAAATTAATGACAGCCATGAGAAGGATCACGTGATAGTGTAAATGCCAACTAATGATGAGTGCATGGTGCTAGATGCACATGCATCTATGTGAGGGACCAACAGACTAGCCCATCAGATAAAAAGGAAGGCCACAGAAACTGCAAAGAAATAACGAGCTATGGGATTTCCTAATCGGGGAGAAGGGGACAGGAAATTTCTTAAAAAGATGGGCGGCCCGAAAGCGCTAACGGGCAAACAGCCGCCCGCTAGACACGCCCAAAATTAATACGTACCCGGGTGGAGGTTGGCCGTCAGGGACGGCCATCACCCGACAGCACGTTGCGGCACTGATTCGGTGCGGCACTAGAGCAGCCGCTTCTGCTGCATCTGTTGCTGGGCACACGCGAGGGTGGCGGTTGCCATGCGGTAGAGGGCAGGGTGCCAGGGGAGGCCAACGCGGAGGAAGCCATATGGGCCGGAAGTCTCGTCGTCGGTGAATCGCTTGTGGCACGCACAACAAGTTCACGAGCCTAGGTTGCAAAGAGGGAGCGTGAGTGGGGCACATGAATGAGGTAGTGGCTGGGGACACGTAGCACCTTAGTGGCCTCTCTCCCGTAGCGGCTGAGCTCTCTCGCCTCACCATGGTTTTCACTTTCAGTCATTTCGTCATTTCGACGAAATTTATTGAATTTCATTAATTTTTCAGTGGACATTGAAATATTTATCTTTTAGCCAAACTATTTCAGCGATTTCAGCATCACATAGGAATTCAAATATATTTTTAAATAATTTTCAATTTTAAAAAATATTTGGTTAACTTTAGTATTGAAACTCACTGAATTTCGGTAATTTTGGTTGGTGCTGAAATTTTTCTGAAATTATGGAGCAGTTGGCTCGCTTCAACAAGAAATGAGAACAATTGAATTTTAAAAATGGAACTGATCAACAAGAAGGTAAAACACATAAAAATGAATCGAGAAATAGAAGCCAGTTAACAAGACGGCACGAATCGAGAAACAGAAGAATCCAGAAGCCGCCGTCTGAATCTATGACCTTCTTTTCTTTAGAAAAGGAGGATGACCCCCGGCCTCTGCGTTTGGGCGATGCATACGGCCACTTTATTAATTATTCTCACAAGACCTTACAAAGTAATACAACAGTAAGCCTAAAGCTGTCGTCTAAGCAACTCTATCCAGTTGATGAAAGGACGCAGATATCCTGAGTCTAATACCAAACAGACATCGCAGCCAAACTTAACATCTAAGACCTGAGGTCCCATCCAGGACGCCTGCCGGGTATGTGTCTCACCGGTCCGACGTGCACTCAGAGGCCGCCGCCGCCAACTGCCACCGCTCCATCTTCAGAACTGTACTGATGCATAAACCTTGGTCGGTCCAGCTATCGTCGACGCCACCACGGCACCCAACGGCACCTCCTCCCTGCGCGCAAACAACTGAGCACGTTGCGGTCGCCACTGATACACCTCAGCACCATGCTGCCAAGTACCACCAGCCGACACAGCTTGAAGTCTTTGGAAGATCTGTCATGTGTAGCACCTGCCGACTAGGCATGACAAAGCGTAGCACCTGTCGGTCAGACATGACTTGACATCTTCACCGAAGCTCCCTGCAAGATGAAGCCGCTCCATCTCCAGCCTCTCTGAATAGGACGAGAGCACCCCAGGAAGACACGACGAAGAGTTGAGCACCACAATCACCACGAGAGCCGGACTCAGCCGACCGCCATGGCGAAGCGACACCACTAAAGAGAACCGCCGCCATCAGGAATGCCAAGAACGCGCTGCAGCTGTCCCACCTCCCCGCGGACCCAAAGCGGCGCCTTCAAGAAGGTGACGGAGCCGGGCACCGCCGCCGCCCAACCAAAGTTGTGGGTTTTCACCCGGTTGCAGGGGGAGGACAAGGAAGAGGGAACGGAATCTCGAAGCCGCCTTCAAGAAGGAAACA
>NW_025242436.1:0-3115 GCF_018294505.1 Triticum aestivum
GCAAAATATGACGGACAATAGGTGTGGCCGGGTGACCAAGACGAGCATGCCACTGTGACGGAGAGACCCGAACTCCACTGAAAACGCGAGCGACGCCAGGATGCTCCAGACGGTAGAGGCCACTAAGAAGAATGTCCCTCGTGCCCCGATCCTTAATAAAAAGATCAAGAGGGTGAAATTCACAAAGCACATTATTATCACGTGTGAGTTTAGGAACTGAAAAAAGATTACGGGTCACAGATGGAACTCAAAGAACATTGCGAAGCTGAAGATTCCTATTGGCATGTCTAGTGAGAAGAGATGCTTGACCAATATGAGAGATGTGCATACCTGCTCCATTGGCGGTGTGGATCTTGTCGGAGCCATGATAGGGTTCACGAGTGTGAAGCTTCCCCATCTCGCTGGTCAGATGCTCTGTCGCCCCAGAGTCCATGTACCGGTGTGGATCGATGGAGTAGGACTGAGTGTGTCCCTGTTGCTTCTGCGGCGCGGGACGATCAGCCATGGCGACCTGACGGGCATTGTTGCGTGTATCTTTGCCGTCATTGCCAAGACCAAGGAAGCTTCGCTGGAAGCGCTTATGACACTTGGAGGCCCAGTGCCCATCGCGGCCACAAAGCTGACACACACGTGGACCGCCAGCCCCCGGTAAGGTCGCAGTAGGTGGGGGGGCCGAGGCGGGCGACGGTGGCAGCCCCAAGGGAGACCGGGGTGATGAAGAAGAGCGGCCACCCTTGGTGGCGGCGTTGGCTGAGAGGGAGCCAGTGCCCCTGGTGCGGCGAGTCTCGACCCGTTGCTCAGTGAGAAGGAGCCGAGAGAAAACCTCGTGTGCCAGCATGGGTGTCGAGTTGCCCCGCTCGTTGATGATCTCGACTAAGGCATCATACTCCTCATCAAGACCATTGACAATAAACGAGTTGAACTCGGAGTCGGTGAGGGGCTGTCCAATGGAGGCCAATGTGTCGGCGAGGCCCTTGACCTTGTTGTAGAACTCAGTGGCAGTGGAGTCAAGCTTATGACACTCTCCAAGCTGACGACGGAGTGCAGAGACACGAGCCTGGGACTGCGCTGCAAAGGTGCGCTCAAGGATGGTCCAGGCCTCATGAGACGTCTTCGCGAAGACAACAAGGCCGACAACTGCCGGCGAGAGCGACCCCTGGATGGAGGAGAGGTTCGCCTGGTCCTGCCCCGTCCAGACGCGATGGGCCGGATTGTAGACCGGACCGTGCACGCTGTCTACCAACGCGGATGGGCAGGGAAGCGATCCGTCGACGTAGCCTAGCAGGTAGTTACTCCCCAAGAGCGGGAGAACCTGCGCACGCCAGAAGATGTAGTTGTCGGCGGAGAGCTTGATGGTGATGAGATGACCGAAGTGAAACGGCGGCGGCGAAGACGATCCCATCGAGGAGGCTGCCTGGGGTGCAAACACCATGGAGGCAGCCAGAGGCACCGAAGCCGATGCGGGAGGAGGCGGGACCGCAGCCAGGGCGGGCGCCGCAAAGCTCGCGGCCGGTTCGGACGCCGCAAGGCTGGCGGCCGGGGCGGACGCCGCCAACCCCACCAGCGGGGCGGTGTGATCCGCTTGCGGCAGGAGCGGCGGGACGACGCCTGCGGAGTCCGCAGCGGACGGCGGCGCCGCGGTGTGGACTACGAGGTCACGCCCAAGCGAGGGCGCCGGCGGCGTGGAGAAGACGGAGCCGATGCTCCTTGTCCTGATCGGAGCCGGAACGGAGACGGCATCGAGCGGGAGGTTGAGCAGAGCCGCAAGAGAGGCCGGGAGGAAGCCCGCAGCAGTGGAACCGGTGGTGGCGGCGCTCGACATGGCGGCGGCGCGATCGGTGGCGCGGCGGCTGCGGTGAAGGCGGCGGCGGCTGCGGCGGCGGTGCGGGTATTAGGGTTTAGAAACGGAAGCGATCGTAACCTAGCTCTGATACCATGTAAGACAATAAGTTTTGGGGAACCAGCACAACCCTCTAGGGGTGGCTTATCTCATTATATATAATGGTTGTGTTACAATACGTACATAAGTACACAAGCTATACATAGTCTAACATCGGTTTGCCTTGCAGAAGAGAAATTACCCTCGGAAGCAAACGGTGCTTCGGGGCCAAGTTGTTGTTGGCAGTGGCGACAGAAATCTTGAACAAGTGATGATGGATGTGGGTAGCCTGATTCAGTATGCTTTGCGGTCTGTAGCATGACGAAGAGAACCATGGCTCGTTTGGTGGGCTCATAGTCGGTTGCTCTCATTTTTCTGTACACTCACGTTGTGTCCGTAAACAAATGAATCTTGTGTGTTGATCAGCTTCTATGTTATATATTCAAGTGTCGTTGTCGTTAGCCAATGATCGATGGCTAGTCGCAATTAATGCTGAACGTGGTGTCAAGCAGAGACTTTGTCTTGCTTTGGACTGCAGAGGGATGTCAACTGCTTTAGCTGTAGCGCAACCAGCGTTCGGTGCATCTCTGTATCTCTCGTCTTGGAGCTGACAGTAGGCTATAAATGGCCATGGTGAGCACCCAGCGTCTTACACAGACCAACCAGGCATAGCCCATGGCAATGATGGCCAAGCACGCTGTTGTGCTTGCGTTTCTCGGCTGTGTGGGGCGTACTTGTTAAGCAGGGTATGGATATCATAGTTTTAAATAGCGCGCTAAGCCTATTAGCGGCGAACCTCTTCTAAACGCTATAGCGCGTTATTTAAAATGTTTATTCATTTGTTTGGACCAATGTCTCTTAGCGCAAGACCTTTTATAAATGTTATAGCGTGCTATAGCGAAGCTATATCGGGCTATCTAAAACAATGATGGATATCCTAACCTGACACATCCTCAATGGGTGCCGACCTCTAGACCCCATCCGCGGTTCCGCCCGCCCTGACGAGCGACTCGTCGACGGCGAGGCCGTTGTGGAGGGGCAGCGGCACCTTGTGGACTGGGTTGCTGTCGAGGAGGAGGAGCGGCACCTTCTTGTGGACCCGGTTGCTTCATTTGCTTTGGCTTTGCTGAACATTTTTGTGTGTAAACGAATGACAACCCTCATGTGTTTATCATCTTGTGTGAAATGAACCGAAACGAAAGGACGTTGGGTGCCACGCAGTGGCGGAGCTTAGTG
>NW_025242437.1:0-3115 GCF_018294505.1 Triticum aestivum
CCGACCGCTACGCCCACCGGGGATCTTCTACCAAGCTCCGACTCTGAAGCATCGGTACCACGCAACACCTCCAAGAAAGAACGCGAGGATGATGATGCTGCTGCAAGGGTTTCTCCCAGTACACGGCAAGGAGAATGGAAGTGACACCCAACGCCCTCCAGGAAGTTCCGGTGGCACCCTCAGGCACCACCGTGTCGGAGTCGGCCAGGCCGACAGGGATTTCTCCCGATCCCAACATCACCCCGAGCGCTCGGGAGCACGCCATCATACCGTCCATCACCCTGCGCCAATACGGTCTTAGTCTTTCACGATGTCTCACCACGGCACCGCGAAGTGGGACCTGCACAGCAAAGAAGAGAAGCCGGGACTCGGAGCAGCATCACCATCAGCCCGCGGGAGGGCCCAACATCCACCGTCACCAACGGGATCCGACCGGACGCAGCGGCAGGAGCATACGAGGCCCGTGGACCCACAGGCCCGGCCAGGCCCTCAAATGACCGTATAGCTCCACCGTCACGCTGCAGAAGGCATGCTGTCGGTGTCGCTGCTCCTTGTCCGAGCCGCCCCTCCACTTCACCATGCCGGAGGCAGCGAAGCCACGCCGACGCCGGCCTGCTAGGACCCATATGGGGCCCTAAGGGCCCAGATCTGGGTCGGGGTCGCGCCGCCGGCCACCCAGCGCCACCAGGCCGCCCCGCCGCCAAGAGGTTGTGCCACCACCGTGCCAGCTGCTGGCCCCGCCGCCACCGCCAGGACGCCGGACCACCGCCAGCCGAGCTGCTCCCGCTGCCTAGCCTTGCCCTGGGAAGGGCGCCGCGCGCGGGGGAAAGGAAGGCCCGCCGCCGCCGAGACCAGACGGCCAAATCCGGGGCAACGTCCGGCGGCGGTGGGGGAGGGAGTACGGAGGGGTGGGGACAAGGAGAGGGTGCGGTGGGGCCGCCCGAGGAGGCGGCGCGAGGCGTATTCGGGAGAGGGAGAGGGACCTATTCCAATCCTCAGACTCTCTTGCCTGCTTGTTTCTCGGCAGTACTCGTTGATGGACAGATCGTCGCGGACGGTCGCGTGGAACTCCTGCTAAAGATGCATCGCCTTTGTTGGCTTGTTGGGCTAGGTTTGGGCTGGAAACGGAAGAGATGAGACTCTCGTACAGCAAGCAGCCCATTAACGTACGAGTCTAAGGGCATGTATAATGGTTGATAAGATAGTCGTATCTTAAGTCCTGCATGTAAATTAAAGATGACAAAAAAACATGTCTACAATGGGTGTTTTCTTAGCCTTATCTTCAATAATTAGTTGTTCCTAAAAACATGGTGAGACAAATTGTGCTAAGAGATCATCTCTTGTCTTCTCTTAAATAAGAGAAGACAAGCCTTATCTTACGATTTCTCTCTCCTCCACCTCACCATTTATCCTACGTGGCACTCTTAATATAGAACCATTGTACATGCCCTAAATGGAATGCCGCCGTAAGGGGAAGTTAACCTCCTTGGTTGTCGACCGCAATAGATCAATGCAACCAACACGATTGACTTAGCCAATGGATCAAAATCACGGCAGCGGCAGAGGCACGGATGACGGGCATGTCGGGGGCTACCGCCGCACCCTTATCGAACGACACCATCTTCGACATCCTCTGCCGGACGCCGGTTAGGTCCGTCTGCCGATTCCGATGCGTCTCAAGGGGGTGGCGCGACCTTATCTCCGGCCCGGACTTCGCCACCGTGCACAGGTCCCGCCACGGCCCGCTCCTCGTCGACACCGGCTACTTTCGACAAGAAGCACCCGCCGCCGGCCGTGATATGCGCCTCATGGACATGGAAGGCAACGTCATCAGAGTCATCACTCATCAGGGTCGTCGGAGGTTTTGGGATCACGTGCTCCTCGAGCCTCGACGACCTCATCACCGTCAGCCGCGGTCCGTCAAACGACATCCATGTAGCCGATCCAGCCTCCGGCCAGGTTCTCCTGACCTGCCCAGGAATGGAGGTGAGGGCGCTTGACGTGCATCCATTCATTGCCATGGCTCGCTATGAAATCTATGGCTTCGGCCGTGCCATTTCGTCTGATGAATACAAGGTGGTCCGCATTGCCAAGGACAAAAGAACTTGTGAGGTCCTCACTTTAGGAGACGACCCATCATCAGCCTAGAGGCGGACGCCGTCCCCTCCGATCAGTGGGCCCACTGATGTGGGTTGCCCTGTTGCTGTCAATGGCATCATGTACTTCTTGGCCGATGAGAAGCGTGAAACCTTGTTGTGCTTCGACATCAAGAGCGAGCAATGGAAGGCCAACATGATGAAAGGGCCAAGGAAAGGCGGTCACGGGGAGATGCGGAGGAAAACAGCAGCAATCTGTATAAGGGAGCTCAACGGCGCTCTGTGCATGGTTATAGCCGAAAAACAAGACAGTCGGAGCACAAACATATGGATATTGGATGACTCTGGTAAGATCAACTGGATCAAGGCCTATTCGATCCCAATGACCCCATATAATACTAGTCGTTATATGCCGCTGATGGTGATGCCTGGAGGTGGGAAGCTTCTACTGCAATGCGATGGTCCTTCCCAATCAGTGATACTTCAATTTTATGATCCTCGCACCAATACATGCACCCATGTTATGAAGGCGCCAAACAAGCCTGGAGATAGAATTGCCATTTGTAACTTTCGCTTCGGCCGTCGCGTCTCGACCAACAATTAACTATATCCATACGAAGGTCAATCTCCTTTGTTTTCTAAATGTTTTGGTTATTTCAGAGAAGTTATAAAGCTATCATGCATGTGTATAATTTTTTTTCTCCCTTAATAAAGTGGTCTCATCTTGTGTACACACTCCACCCAATCTAGGACGCGTTTGGTTGGCTGCATATACCTCAGTATGGCCCGCGCAGGAAGAAAAAGGCCCGTTTCTTTACCCGCATTCACTATTGGGCCTACATAGCACGAAGATTAAAGCACTTCTGGGCCTGCATCCCTGGGAACGCTCAAATCGGACGTTTTTCCTTGGCCAGGCCCGAGTGATGCAACCCTAGGCACATGGGCGTGGGCGGTTGCGCGCGCGTGCGGTCCCAAGACATCGCGTTGTTTCTGGACGCGTCGTCATAAATTACCCTCAC
>NW_025242438.1:0-3115 GCF_018294505.1 Triticum aestivum
AAATCAAGCAAAGTCGCCGGTGTGACATTTAAGTTCGCTATAGCAACAAGTTGAATAGATATCCCTGTTTTAACAGAGGCAAAAAAGGAAACAATTACTGGCCAATAAAGGAGGATGAAACATGCGGCCACAAAAAGAAGCATCTACCTTATCTTGATGGAAAACAAAGTATAGGACAGTAGCATTTCTAAAACGGTTGCATTGATTCGTATTAACAGAGCAATTCTCTTAAAACGGTTCAATAGTTAATTCTGAGAGTGGCATTGCTTAATTTTACCAGCGGCATTAGATTAAGAAAAAGCATAAACAGTTCCAGGGGAGAGTGGGTGCAACAACACCATGTGCTTCCATCTACTTATAAAGGGGGTGATGCAGAGTTTGTTGTAACAAAGCAACAATCATCATGTCTGGGTTGGTACCATTTTTATTCACTACTTAATGGGAAAAGAGAGCAATACAATAGCTTCGGTTCAACATTTATTTAAAACAGTACCAATACAAGTAGCACAACATCTCAAAGCACACTGCACAATCATGTGGATGAAGGCCTATACTGACCTTTCATGAGACGACAAAGATAAAATAAGGATCTGCCAACACGAATAGGAAATCCAATCTCGTTTTATGCAGTTGCACCGAAATCAAGCAAAGTCGCCGGTGTGACATTTAAGTTCGCTATAGCAACAAGTAGAATAGATATCCCTGTTTTAATAGAGGCAAAAAAGGAAACAATTACTGGCCAATAAAGGAGGATGAAACATGCGGCCACAAAAAGAAGCATCTACCTTATCTTGATGGAAAACAAAGTATAGGACAGTAGCATTTCTAAAACGGTTGCATTGATTCGTATTAACAGAGAAATTCTCTTAAAACGGTTCGGTAGTTAATTCTGAGAGTGGCATTGCTTAATTTTACCAGCGGCATTAGATTAAGAAAAAGCATAAATAGTTCCAGGGGAGAGTGGGCGCAACAACACCATGTGCTTCCATCTACTTATAAAGGGGATGATGCACAGTTTGTTGTAACAAAGCAACAAGCATCATGTCTGGGTTGGTACCATTTTTATTCACTACTTAATGGGAAAAGAGAGCAATACAATAGCTTCAGTTCAACATTTATTTAAAACAGTACCAATACAAGTAGCACAACATCTCAAAGCACCCTGCACAATCATGTGGATGAAGGCCTGTACTGACCTTTCATGAGACGACAAAGATAAAATAAGGATCTGCCAACACGAATAGGAAATCCAATCTCGTTTTATGCAGTTGCACCGAAATCAAGCAAAGTCGCCGGTGTGACATTTAAGTTCGCTATAGCAACAAGTTGAATAGATATCCCTGTTTTAACAGAGGCAAAAAAGGAAACAATTACTGGCCAATAAAGGAGGATGAAACATGCGGCCACAAAAAGAAGCATCTACCTTATCTTGATGGAAAACAAAGTATAGGACAGTAGCATTTCTAAAACGGTTGCATTGATTCGTATTAACAGAGAAATTCTCTTAAAACGGTTCAGTAGTTAATTCTGAGAGTGGCATTGCTTAATTTTACCAGCGGCATTAGATTAAGAAAAAGCATAAACAGTTCCAGGGGAGAGTGGGTGCAACAACACCATGTGCTTCCATCTACTTATAAAGGGGGTGATGCAGAGTTTGTTGTAACAAAGCAACAATCATCATGTCTGGGTTGGTACCATTTTTATTCACTACTTAATGGGAAAAGAGAGCAATACAATAGCTTCGGTTCAACATTTATTTAAAACAGTACCAATACAAGTAGCACAACATCTCAAAGCACACTGCACAATCATGTGGATGAAGGCCTGTACTGACCTTTCATGAGACGACAAAGATAAAATAAGGATCTGCCAACACGAATAGGAAATCCAATCTCGTTATATGCAGTTGCACCGAAATCAAGCAAAGTCGCCGGTGTGACATTTAAGTTCGCTATAGCAACAAGTTGAATAGATATCCCTGTTTTAACAGAGGCAAAAAAGGAAACAATTACTGGCCAATAAAGGAGGATGAAACATGCGGCCACAAAAAGAAGCATCTACCTTATCTTGATGGAAAACAAAGTATAGGACAGTAGCATTTCTAAAACGGTTGCATTGATTCGTATTAACAGAGGAATTCTCTTAAAACGGTTCATTAGTTAATTCTGAGAGTGGCATTGCTTAATTTTACCAGCGGCATTAGATTAAGAAAAAGCATAAACAGTTCCAGGGGAGAGTGGGCGCAACAATACCATGTGCTTCCATCTACTTATAAAGGGGGTGATGCAGAGTTTGTTGTAACAAAGCAACAAGCATCATGTCTGGGTTGGTACCATTTTTATTCACTACTTAATGGGAAAAGAGAGCAATACAATAGCTTCGGTTCAACATTTATTTAAAAACAGTACCAATACAAGTAGCACAACATCTCAAAGCACACTGCACAATCATGTGGATGAAGGCCTGTACTGACCTTTCATGAGACGACAAAGATAAAATAAGGATCTGCCAACACGAATAGGAAATCCAATCTCGTTTTATGCAGGTTCACCGAAATCAAGCAAAGTCGCCGGTGTGACATTTAAGTTCGCTATAGCAACAAGTTGAATAGATATCCCTGTTTTAACAGAGGCAAAAAAGGAAACAATTACTGGCCAATAAAGGAGGATGAAACATGCGGCCACAAAAAGAAGCATCTACCTTATCTTGATGGAAAACAAAGTATAGGACAGTAGCATTTCTAAAACGGTTGCATTGATTCGTATTAACAGAGCAATTCTCTTAAAACGGTTCAGTAGTTAATTCTGAGAGTGGCATTGCTTAATTTTACCAGCGGCATTAGATTAAGAAAAAGCATAAACAGTTCCAGGGGAGAGTGGGCGCAACAACACCATGTGCTTCCATCTACTTATAAAGGGGGTGATGCAGAGTTTGTTGTAACAAAGCAACAAGCATCATGTCTGGGTTGGTACCATTTTTATTCACTACTTAATGGGAAAAGAGAGCAATACAATAGCTTCGGTTCAACATTTATTTAAAACAGTACCAATACAAGTAGCACAACATCTCAAAGCACACTGCACAATCATGTGGATGAAGGCCTGTACTGACCTTT
>NW_025242439.1:0-692 GCF_018294505.1 Triticum aestivum
GCTAGCCCCGGGAGGCCGCCGGCCACAGTCGTAGACACGCGAAGAGCAATCCGCGAAGAGGGAAGTGTTCAGATACTTCTCCATCACCAAAAATTATGAAAAACTACCATCAGTCCTAAAGCACATGTGCCCACATCGTGTAAAAAACTCATGACTTTATCGCGCTCCGAGTATTTAATAATATTCATGCCGCATCGTTACGGCAGAACGTCTACTACAGTGTCATCGCCGTCCGTGAGGGGGGCCACACCCCGGAGACGCGTGCCACCTCTTCGGACATGCCACCACACCGTACGGCATGTATGAGGGCCGGGTGCGATGCTCCGGTGGCATTGCTACCCCCCGAGGGCCGCGTCCCACCTAAACCTGTAGCGTTTGACCACGGGATCTAGCCCTTTGACTTTGCACGGACGGGCTTTGACCAGTGGAACTCTCCACCCGGTTGTGTTAGGTCAGCCCATAGGATCACTTCGGAGCAACATCCGGGCCAAAGCCACAGCAAGACCCCATGCGTGTAGACCCGATGCGTCCGTTGCCCCCCTCCAGGTACCGGCGGCGGCGCCGTCCGTGATGGGGGCACACCCCGGAGACGCGTGCCGCCTCTTCGGACATGCCACCACACCGTACGGCATGTATGAGGGCCCGGTGCGATGCTCCGGTGGCATTTCTACCCCCCGAGGGCCGCGTCCCAC
>NW_025242439.1:702-1238 GCF_018294505.1 Triticum aestivum
ATCCGCGGAGAGGGAAGTGTTCAGATACTTCTCCATCACCAAAAACTATGAAAAATTACCATCAGTCCTATAGCACATGTGCCCACGTCGTGTAAAAAACTCATGATTTTATCGCGCTCCGAGTATTTAATAATATTCACGCCGCATCGTTACCGCAGAACGTCTACTACTATGTCATCGCCGTCCGTGAGGGAGCCACACCCCGGAGACGCGTGCCTCCTCTTTGGACATGCCACCACACCGTACGGCATGTATGAGGGCCCGGTGCGATGCTCCGGTCGCATTGCTACCCCCCAGGGCCCCTGTCCCGCCTAACCCTGTAGCGTTTGACCACGGGATCTAGCCCTTTGACATTGCACGGACGGGCTTTCACCAGCGGAACTCTCCACCCGGTTGTGTTAGGTCAGCCCATAGGAACACTTTGGAGCAACATCCGGGCCAAAGCCACAGCAAGACCCCCTCCGTGTAGACCCGACGCGTCCGTTTCCCCCCTCCAGGTGCCGGCGGCGGCGCCGTCCGTGAGGGGGGCACACACC
>NW_025242439.1:1248-3114 GCF_018294505.1 Triticum aestivum
AAGACACGGGCCGGTCTCTTGCAACCGCCACAACACTTCCAGACTTGTGAGAGGCCGCCTAAGAAAGATTTGGCGGCATGTGCTAGCCCCCGGAGGCCGCAGGCCACAGTCGTAGACACGCGGAGAGCAATCCGTGGAGAGGGAAGTGTTCAGATACTTCTCCATCACCAAAAACTATGAAAAATTACCATCAGTCATATAGCACATGTGCCCACGTCATGTAAAAAACTCATGATTTTATCGCGCTCTGAGTATTTAATAATATTCACGCCGCATCGTTACCGCAAAATGTCTACTACTGTGTCATCGCCGTCCGTGAGGGGGGCCACAACCCGGAGACGTGTGCCGCCTCTTTGGACATGCCACCACACCGTACGACATGTATGAGGGCCCGGTGCGATGCTCGGTGGCATTGCTACACCCAGGGCTCCCGTCCCGCCTAACCCTGTAGCGTTTGACCACGGGATCTAGCCCTTTGACTTTGCACGGATGGGCTTTGACCAGTGGAACTCTCCACCCGGTTGTGTTAGGTCAGCCCATAGGAACACTTTGGAGCAACATCCGGGCCAAAGCCACAGCAAGACCCCCTCCGTGTAGACCCGACGCATCCGTTTCCCCCCTCCAGGTGCCGGTGGCGGCGCCGTCCGTGAGGGGGGGCACACCCCGGAGACGTGGGCCGGGCGTTTGCAACCGCCACAACACTTCCAGACTTGTGAGAGGCCGCCTACGCAAGATTTCGCGGCAGGTGCTAGCCCCCGGAGGCCGCCGGCCACAGTCGTAGACACGCGAAGAGCAATCCGCGAACAGGGAAGTGTTCAGATACTTCTTCATCACCAAAAATTATGAAAAATTACCATCAGCCCTAAAGCACATGTGCCCACATCGTGTAAAAAACTCATGACTTTATCGTGCTCTGAGTATTTAATAATATTCATGCCGCATCGTTATGGCAGAACGTCTACTACAGTGTCATCGCCGTCCGTGAGGGGGGCCACACCCCGGAGACGCGTGCCACTGCTTCGGAAATGCCACCACACCGTACGGCATGTATGAGGGCCGGGTGCGATGCTCCGGTGGCATTGCTACCCCCCGAGGGCCGCGTCCCGCCTAACCCTGTAGCGTTTGACCACGGGATCTAGCCCTTTGACTTTGCACGGACGAGCTTTGACCAGTGGAACTCTCCACCCGGTTGTGTTAGGTCAGCCCGTAGGATCACTTCGGAGCAACATCCGGGCCAAAGCCACAGCAAGTCCCCATCCGTGTAGACCCGACGCGTCCATTTCCCCCCTCCAGGTACCGGCGGCGGCGCCGTCCGTGATGGGGGCACACCCCGGAGACGCGGGCCGGGTGTTTGCAACCGCCACAACACTTCCAGACTTGTGAGAGGCCGCCTAAGAAAGATTTGGCGGCATGTGCTAGCACCCCGGAGGCCGCAGGCCACAGTCGTAGACACGCGGAGAGCAATCCGCGGAGAGGGAAGTGTTCAGATACTTCTCCGTCACCAAAAACGATGAAAAATTACCATCAGTCCTATAGCACATGTGCCCACGTCGTGTAGAAAACTCATGATTTTATCGCGCTCCGAGTATTTAATAATATTCATGTCGCATCGTTACCGCAAAACGTCTACTACTGTGTCATCGCCGTCCGTGATGGGGCCACACCCCGGAGACGCGTGCCGCCTCTTCGGATATGCCACCACACCGTACGGCATGTATGAGGGCCCGGTGCGATGCTCCGGTCGCATTGCTACCCCTAGGGCCCCCGTCCCGCCTAACCCTGTAGCGTTTGACCACGGGATCTAGCCCTTTGACTTTGCACGGTCGGGCTTTGACCAGTGGAACTCTCCACCCGGGTGTGTTAGGT
>NW_025242440.1:0-3114 GCF_018294505.1 Triticum aestivum
ATTATTTATTTATATTGGTGTTAAACCTACTGTATTCCAACTTCTCTATGGTTTATAAAATATTTTACTAGCCATAGATTCATCAAAATAAGCAAACAACACATGAAAAACAGAATCTGTCAAAAACAGAACAGTCTGTAGTAATCTGTAGCTAGCGCAAGATATGGAACCCCAAAAATTCTAAAATAAATTGTTGGACGTGAGAAATTTATCTATTAATCATCTAAAAAATAATTAACTAAATATCACTTTCCAAATAAAAATGGAAGCAGTTCTCGTGAGCGCTAAAGTTTCTGTTTTTTACAGCAAGATTAACAAGACTTTCCCCAAGTCTTCCCAACGGTTCTACTTGGCACAAACACTAATTAAACACAAAAAACACAACCAAAACAGAGGCTAGATAAATTATTTATTAATAAACAGGAGAAAAAAATCAAGGAATAAAAATAAAATTGGGTTGCCTCCCAACAAGCGCTATCGTTTAACGCCCCTAGCTAGGCATAAAAAGCAAGGATAGATCTAGGTATTGCCATCTTTGGTAGGCAATCCATAAGTGGCTCTCATAATAGATTCATAAGGTATTTTAATTTTCTTTCTAGGAAAGTGTTCCATGCCTTTCCTTAACGGAAATTGGAATCTAATATTTCCTTCCTTCATATCAATAATTGCACCAATCGTTCTAAGGTAAGGTCTACCAAGAATAATAGGACATGAAGGATTGCAATCTATATCAAGAACGATAAAATCTACGGGCACATAATTCCTATTTGCAACAATAAGAACATCATTAATTCTTCCCATAGGTTTCTTAATAGTGGAATCCGCAAGGTGCAAGTTTAAAGAGCAATCATCAAAATCACGGAAACCTAACAAATCACACAAGGTTTTTGGAATGTGGAACCACTAGCACCCAAATCACACAAAGCATAGCATTCATGATCTTTAATTTTAATTTCAATAGTAGGTTCCCACTCATCATAAATTTTTCTAGGGATAGAAACTTCCAACTCAAGTTTTTCTTCATAAGATTGCATCAAAGCATCAACGATATGTTTGGTAAAAGCTTTATTTTGACTATAAGCATGAGGAGAATTTAGTACAGATTGCAACAAGGAAATACAATCTATCAAAGAGCAATTATCATAATTAAATTACTTGAAATCCAAAATAGTGGGTTCATTACTATTTAAAGTTTTCATTTCCACAATCCCACTTTTATCAAATTTAGCAGCAAGATCTAAAAACTCCGAATTTTTTGAACGCCTTCTAGGTAAAGGTGGATCATATTCAGTCCCATCATTATGAAGATTCATATTGCAAAACAAAGATTTAATAGATGACACATCATTAACTTTTAGATCTTCATCTTTATTATCATGGTCTTCCGGTTTAGCGGCCATCTTATTAACTAAGGTAGCCTGCTTATCCGAAACTTCAGCTATTAACTTCTCAAGACAAGCAATTTGGGATCTCAAACCATCAAATTATTTAGACATATCATCGAGCTCTTTATTCATGTAACTCATAAATCATTTTTGTTCTTTAAGTTTGTTTCTAAAGAAACTATTATGTTCAAATTGCAAGACCATAAAACTCCTAACGTTGCTTTCGATTTCTTCTAACCTTTTAAGGTGAAGATCACCAAATCGGGGAGGAGCCATCGAGACAAGCAAGAAATCCAACACACAAGGAAACAAGAAATGGGAAAAAAGAGGCAAATAGAGAAAGAGAGGGCGGATAGAGAGAGAGGGCGAATAAAATGGCAAGGGTGAAGTGGGGGAGAGGAAAACGAGAGGCAAATGGCAAATAATGTAATGCGGGAGATAAGGGTTTGTGATGGGTACTTGGTATGTTGACTTTTGCGTAGACCTCCTCAGCAATGGCGCCAGAAATCCTTCTTGCTACCTCTTGAGCACTTGCGTTGGTTTTCCCTTGAACAGGAAAGGGTGGTGCAACAATGTAGCATAAGTATTTCCCTCAGTTTTTTAGAACCAAGGTATCAATCCAGTAGGAGGCTACGTGCGAGTCACTCGCACCTACACAAAACAAATAAATCGTCGCAACCAACGCGATAAGGGGTTGTCAATCCCTACACAGTCACTTACGAGAGTGAGATATGATAAGATAATATTTTTTGTATTTTTATGATAAAGATGGAAAGTAAAAAAGGCAATGAAAACAACTAAGTATTGGAAGATTAATATGATGAAGATAGACCCGGGGGCCATAGGTTTCACTAGTGGCTTCTCTCAAGAGCATAAGTATTTTATGGTGGGTGAACAAATTACTGTTGAGCAATTGACAGAATTGAGCATAGTTATGAGAATATCTAGGTATGATCATGTATATAGGCATCACGTCCGAGACAAGTAGACCGACTCCTGCCTACATCTACTACTATTACTCCACACATTGATTGCTATCCAGCATGCATCTAGAGTATTAAGTTCAAGAGAACACAGTAACGTTTTAAGTAAGATGACATGATGTAGAGGGATAAACTCATGCAATATGATGAAAACCCCATCTTGTTATCCTCGATGGCAATAATACAATACGTGCCTTGCTGCCCCTACCATCACTGGGAAAGGACACCGCAAGATTGAACCCAAAGCTAATCACTTCTCCCATCGCAAGAAAGATCAATCTAGTAGGCCAAACCAAACTGATAATTCAAAGAGACCTGCAAAGATAACCAATCATACATAAAAGAATTCAGAGAAGATTCAAATATTGTTCATAGATAAACTTGATCATAAACCCACAATTCATCAGTCTCAACAAACACACCACAAAAGAAGATTACATCGAATAGATCTCCACAGGAGAGGGGGAGAACTTTGTATTGAGATCCAAAAACAGAGAAGAAGCCATCTAGCTAGTAACTATGGACCCGAAGGTCTGAAGTAAACTACTCACACTTCATCGGAGAGGCTATGGTGTTGATGTAGAAGCCCTCCGTGATCGATGCCCCCTCCAGCGGTGATCCGGAACAGGCCCCAAGATGGGATCTCGTGGATACAGAAAGTTACGGCGGTGGAATTAGGGTTTTGGCTTCGTATCTGATCGTTTGGGGGTACGTAGGTATATATAGGAGGAAGAAGTACGTCGGTG
>NW_025242441.1:0-3114 GCF_018294505.1 Triticum aestivum
GGTGCTAAGCTAATGGAATGGGTCATGTCAATCAGATCATTCTACTAATGATGTGACCTCGTTAATCAAATAACAACTTATTGTTCATGGTTAGGAAACATAACCATCTTTGATTAACGAGCTAGTCAAGTAGAGGCATACTAGTGACACTCTGTTTGTCTATGTATTCACACATGTATTATGTTTCCGGTAAATACAATTCTAGCATGAATAATAAACATTTATCATGATTATAAGGAAATAAATAATAACTTTATTATTGCCTCTAGGGCATATTTCCTTCAGTCTCCCACTTGCACTAGAGTCAATAATCTAGATTACACTGTAATGATTCTAACACCCATGGAGCTTTGGTGCTGATCATGTTTTGCTCGTGGAAGAGGCTTAGTCAACGGGTCTGCAACATTCAGATCCGTATGTATCTTGCAAATCTCTATGTCTCCCACCTGGACTAGATCCCGGATGGAGTTGAAGCGTCTCTTGATGTGTCTGGTCCTTTTGTGAAATCTGGATTCCTTTGCCAAGGCAATTGCACCAGTATCGTCACAAAAGATTTTCATTGGACCCGATGCACTAGGTATGACACCTAGATCGGATATGAACTCCTTCATCCAGACTCCTTCATTTGCTGCTTCCGAAGCAGCTATGTATTCCGCTTCACATGTAGATCCCGCTACGACGCTTTGTTTAGAACTGCACCAACTGACAGCTCCACCGTTTAATGTAAACACGTATCCGGTTTGCGATTTAGAATCGTCCGGATCAGTGTCAAAGCTTGCATCAACGTAACCTTTTACGATGAGCTCTTTGTCACCTCCATATATGAGAAACATATCCTTAGTCCTTTTCAGGTATTTCAGGATGTTCTTGACCGTTGTCCAGTGATCCACTCCTGGATTACTTTGGTACCTCCCTGCTAAACTTATAGCAAGGCATACATCAGGTCTGGTACACAGCATTGCATACATGATAGATCATATGGCTGATGCATAGGGAACATCTTTCATATTCTCTCTATCTTCTGCAGTGGTCGGGCATTGAGTCTTACTCAATTTCACACCTTGTAACACAGGCAAGAACCCTTTCTTCGCTTGATCCATTTTGAACTTCTTCAAAATTTTGTCAAGGTATGTGCTTTGTGAAAGTCCAATTAAGCGTTTTGATCTATCTCTATAGATCTTAATGCCTAATATGTAAGCAGCTTCACCGAGGTCTTTCATTGAAAAACTTTTATTCAAGTATCCCTTTATGCTATCCGGAAATTCTATATCATTTCCAATAAGTAATATGTCATCCACATATAATATCAGAAACGCTACAGAGCTCCCACTCACTTTCTTGTAAATACAGGCTTCTCCGAAAGTCTGTATAAAACCAAATGCTTTGATCACACTATCAAAACGTTTATTCCAACTCCGAGAGGCTTGCACCAGTCCATAAATGGATCGCTGGAGCTTGCACACTTTGTTAGCTCCCTTTGGATCGACAAAACCTTCCGGTTGCATCATATGCAACTCTTCTTCCAGAAATCCATTCAGGAATGCAGTTTTGACATCCATCTGCCAAATTTCATAATCATAAAATGCGGCAATCGCTAACATGATTCGGACGGACTTAAGCATCGCTACGGGTGAGAAGGTCTCATCGTAGTCAATCCCTTGAACTTGCCGAAAACCTTTTGCGACAAGTCGAGCTTTGTAGACAGTAACATTACCATCAGCGTCAGTCTTCTTCTTAAAGATCCATTTATTCTCAATTGCTTGCCGATCATCGGGCAAGTCAACCAAAGTCCATACTTTGTTCTCATACATGGATCCCATCTCAGATTTCATGGCTTCAAGCCACTTTGCGGAATCTGGGCTCATCATCGCTTCTTCATAGTTCGTAGGTTCATCATGATCTAGTAGCATGACTTCCAGAACAGGATTACCGTACCACTCTGGCGCGGATCTTACTCTGGTTGATCTACGAGGTTCAGTAGTATCTTGATCTGAAGTTTCATGATCATTATCATTGGCTTCCTCACTAACTAGTGTAGGTGTCACTGAAACAGTTTTTTGTGATGAACTACTTTCCAGTAAGGGAGCAGGTACAGTTACCTCGTCAAGTTCTACTTTCCTCCCACTCACTTCTTTCGAGAGAAACTCCTTCTCTAGAAATGATCCATTCTTAGCAACGAATGTCTTGCCTTCGGATCTGTGATAGAAGGTGTACCCAACAGTTTCCTTTGGGTATCCTATGAAGACACATTTCTCCGATTTGGGTTCGAGCTTATCAGGTTGAAGTTTTTTCACATAAGCATCGCAGCCCCAAACTTTAAGAAACGACAACTTTGGTTTCTTGCCAAACCACAGTTCATAAGGCGTCGTCTCAACGGATTTTGATGGTGCCCTATTTAACGTGAATGCGGCCGTCTCTATAGCATAACCTCAAAACGATAGCGGTAAATCGGTAAGAGACATCATAGATCGCACCATATCTAGTAAAGTACGATTACGACGTTCGGACACACCATTACGCTGTGGTGTTCCGGGTGGCGTGAGTTGCGAAACTATTCCACAGTTTTTCAAATGTACACCAAACTCGTAACTCAAATATTCTCCTCCACGATCAGATCATAGAAACTTTATTTTCTTGTTACGATGATTTTCAACTTCACTCTGAAATTCTTTGAACTTTTCAAATGTTTCAGACTTATGTTTCATTAAGTAGACATACCCATATCTGCTTAAATCATCTGTGAAGGTGAGAAAATAACGATATCCGCCACGAGCCTCAATATTCATTGGACCGCACACATCGGTATGTATGATTTCCAACAAATCTGTTGCTCTCTCCATAGAACCGGAGAACGGTGTTTTGGTCATCTTACCCATGAGGCACGGTTCGCAAGTACCAAGCGATTCATAATCAAGTGGTTCCAAAAGTCCATCAGTATGGAGTTTCTTCATGCGCTTTACACCGATATGACCTAAACGACAGTGCCACAAATAAGTTGCACTTTCATTATCAACTCTGCATCTTTTGGTTTCAACATTATGAATATGTGTATAACTACTATCGAGATCTAATAAGAATAGACCACTCTTTAAGGGTGCATGACCATAAAAGATA
>NW_025242442.1:0-3113 GCF_018294505.1 Triticum aestivum
TATCTGGATACAATGGGAATCACTCATGAGTTTTCTGCTCCATACACACCTCAGCAAAATGGCATTGTAGAGCGCAAGAACAGAACCCTCATTGAGATGGCTCGAACAATGCTCGACGAGTACAAGACACCAAGAAAGTTCTGGCCTGAAGCTATTGATACAGCATGTCACATCATCAACCGTGTCTACATCCATAAGCTTCTGAACAAAACATCCTATGAGCTCCTTACTGGCAAGAAGTCAAATGTCAGCTACTCCAGAGTATTTGGTGGTGCTGGATCAAGGATCCCCATCACAAGTCAAAATTTGCACCTAAAGCTCATGAAGGCTTCATGCTCGGTTACAGAAAGGACTCACACTCTTACAGAGTCTTCAACCTCTATCTCTACAAAATCGTTGAAACTATGGACGTGCGATTTGATGAAACCAATGGTTCACAAAGAGAGCTCCTGCCAAGTACACTAGATGAAGCTCCGCCAAGCGAATCTATCAAGCTGATGGCAGTTGGTGAAATCATGCCTTCTGAAGCATAGCCTGAAGAGGAACTTATCATTTCTGCACAAAACCAACCTGAAGACAATGCTCAGACCAAAGACAATCCTCCCAATGATGACAATGATCAGCAAGAGCAAGGTCTTCATCCAGTTCATCCTCGTGTTGCAAATGAAGTACAAATTGAGAAGGTAATTTATAGCATCAATGCACCTGGTCCACTTACTCGCTCAAGAGCAACACAGTTAGCAAATTTCTGTGGGCACTTTTCGTTTGTGTCAATATCAGAACCCAAGAAAGTTGCTGAAGCCTTTATGGAACCTGAATGGATTCAAGCTATGCAAGAAGAACTTCAACAGTTCAAGATGAACAATGTTTGGGAACTAGTCAAGCGTCCTGACCCTCGCAAGCATAACATTATTGGCACAAAATGGATATATCGAAACAAGCAAGATGAGCATGGTCAAGTCGTCAGAAACAAAGCATGTCTTGTGGCTCAAGGATATACTCAAGTTGAAGGAATTGACTATGATGAAACATTTGCTCCTGTGGCTAGGCTTGAAGCTATTGGCATACTGCTAGCCTATGCTAGCCACCACAACATCTTACTATATCAAATGGATGTGAAGAGTGCATTCCTCAACGGCAAGATTGAATAAGAAGTGTACGTTGCTCAACCACCTGGCTTTGAAGATCCAAAACATCCTGATATGGTGTACAAGCTAAACAAAGCACTGTATGGCCTCAAACAAGCTCCTCGCGCTTGGTATGATACGATCAAAGACTTCCTGAAGAGCAAAGGCTTCAAACCTGGATCCCTCGATCCCACACTCTTCACGAAGACATATGATGGAGAACTGTTTGTGTGCCAAATATATGTAGATGACATTATCTTCAGTTGCACCAACCAGAAGTATAGTGATGAGTTTGGATACATGATATAAGAGCAATATCAGATGTCCATTATGGGTGAGCTGAAGTTCTTGCTTGGTCTTCAAATTCGTCAGCAAAGGAATGGCATCTTCATATCTTAGGAAAAATATCTCAAAGACTGTCTGAAGAAGTTTGGAATGCAAGATTGCAAAGGTTACACGACGCCAATGCGAGCCAAACATCATCTGGGTCCCGAGGACAATGGTAAAGAGTTCGATCAAAAGGTATACTGCTCCATGATTGGTTCTTTACTTTACTTATGTGCATCTAGGCTAGATATTATGCCTAGTGTTTGCATGTGTGCTCGATTCCAAGCGGCACCAAAGGAATCGCATCACTTGCTGTAAAGCAAATTCTTCGATATTTGGCTTACACCCCAACACTCAGATTATGGTATCCAAAGGGCTCAAAATTTGATCTGGTTGGATTCTCGGATGCTGATTATGCTGGTGACAAGGTGGATCACAAGTCTACATCAGGCACATGTCACTTTCTGGGACGATCACTTGTCTGTTGGTCTTCAAAGAAGCAAAATTGTGTATCACTCTCAACTGCTGAATCTGAATACATTGCTGTTGGATTTTGCTGCGTTTAGCTTCTATGGATGAAGCAAACTCTCAAGGACTATGGCGTCAATCTGAAACAAGTACCTCTCTTCTGCGACAACGAAAGCGCCATCAAGATTGCCAACAATCCAGTCCAGCACTCGAAGACAAAGCACATTGAAATTCGTCATCACTTTCTCAGAGATCATGTCATGAAGAAAGATATTGACATCATTCACATCAACACTGAAGAGCAACTGGCAGATATCTTCACAAAGCCCTTGGATGAGAAAAGGTTTTGCAAGTTACGGTGTGAGCTAAATATCTTGGAATCCTCAAATGCCCTGTGATCAGGCACACATCCTAACACTTATGCATGTTGATCACTTAGATGTGCAACACACGAAGTAAAGTATATCTTCAATCAATGAAGACTTACATTCTGAGTGTGAATACATTAACGTGGAATTTGACTTTGGAGCGCCACGATAATTGTGCACCGTGTCTTGGTCTAATACTTCCTATACGGTGGGTAACGCCACCACCAAATTTCTTGGTTTGAAGTATTTCACTCATGGCATTATTTTTGCAATGTCTTCGCATTTGGTTTGTCTTCAAATTTCAACTTATCTTCATGATTTACTTCACTATGTTGATTTGATTGCTTTCTTATATATATATATATATACTAGTATTCTGTCCTCTACAGCATTCACTTATAGCTATGTCTTCCTTGTTGAATCTTTTGAACTAAGTGAATGTGTTCTGACCCTAATCTCTCTATGCTTTCTATCTCAAACTCTATCTGTCCAAATCATATGCATTCTATTGAAACTGTCGAATGTCTTCTCTGCATCCTTGTCAGTAGAAGACACAGAGATAAACATTAAGTCTGTTTTAAATGATTCATCCTTATTGTTTGAAATCCGGAGAAGCCGGAACAACCATTTGACAAACCTGGCGGGCGTGGGAACATGGGACAATTCTGAGTATGTTGCATGCTTGCCACATGCCCCTCAGATGTGAACCGCCAGGGGCACCTGCGTAATTGCGCTATGCCGCACATTTCCTTATCAATGCATGTCCCCTGCGGTAACGAAAACCTTCTTCCACCTCTCCACCTCGTCAAAACCCTAGCGCCAC
>NW_025242443.1:0-3113 GCF_018294505.1 Triticum aestivum
TCCTGACTTTTTGTGTGTTCAAAATGCACCATTCAAAGCCACATCATCATTTTTCAATCCTTTCTGACTTCATTTGTTATTTTTCATGCATTTACTAATTATTTTGAGCTATAAGACCCTAAAATTGAAAAGCATTTCAAATGAACTCTGAAAAGGTTGAAAGTTGGCATGATATCATCATTTCATCCACATAGCATGTGCAAGAAAGTTGAGAGGGTTACGGCAAAAACTGGATGCACTTCGTGTACAAAACGAACAATCTCTTTCAAAGTATCAGGATTTCATCCGGAAACTCGTCTGTTACAAAGGGATTTCATTTTTTAAACCTTATTTGAACTCCTGACTTTTTGTGTGTTCAAAATGCACCATTCAAAGCCACATCATCATTTTTCAATCCTTTCTCACTTCATTTGTTATTTTTCATGCATTTACTAATTATTTTGAGCTATAAGACCCTAAAATTGAAAAGCATTTCAAATGAACTCTGAAAAGGTTGAAAGTTGGCATGATATCATCATTTCATCCACATAGCATGTGCAAGAAAGTTGAGAGGGTTACGGCAAAAACTAGATGCACTTCGTGTACGAAACGGACAATGTCTTTCAAAGTATCAGGAGTTCATCCGGAAACTCGTCTATTACAAAGGGATTTCATTTTTCAAACCTTATTTGAACTCCTGACTTTTTGTGTGTTCAAAATGCACCATTCAAAGCCACATCATCATTTTTCAATCCTTTCCGACTTCATTTGTTATTTTCATGCATTTACTAATTATTTTGAGCTATAAGACCCTAAAATTGAGAAGCATTTCAAATGAACTCTGGAAAGGGTTGAAAGTTGGCATGATATCATCATTTCATCCACATAGCATGTGCAAGAAAGTTGAGAGGGTTACGGCAAAAACTGGATGCACTTCGTGTACAAAACGGACAATCTCTTTCAAAGTATCAGGATTTCATCCGGAAACTCGTCTGTTACAAAGGGATTTCATTTTTTAAACCTTATTTGAACTCCTGACTTTTTGTGTGTTCAAAATGCACCATTCAAAGCCACATCATCATTTTTCAATCCTTTCTGACTTCATTTGTTATTTTTCATGCATTTACTAATTAGTTTGAGCTATAAGACCCTAAAATTGAAAAGCATTTCAAATGAACTCTGAAAGGTTGAAAGTTGGCATGATATCATCATTTCATCCACATAGCATGTGCAAGAAAGTTGAGAGGGTTACGGCAAAAACTGGATGCACTTCGTGTACAAAACGGACAATCTCTTTCAAAGTATCAGGATTTCATCCGGAAACTCCTCTGTTACAAAGGGATTTCATTTTTTAAACCTTATTTGAACTCCTGACTTTTTGTGTGTTCAAAATGCACCATTCAAAGCCACATCATCATTTTTCAATCCTTTCTGACTTCATTTGTTATTTTTCATGCATTTACTAATTATTTTGAGCTATAAGACCCTAAAATTGAGAAGCATTTCAAATGAACTCTGAAAAGGTTGAAAGTTGGCATGATATCATCATTTCATCCACATAGCATGTGCAAGAAAGTTGAGAGGGTTACGGCAAAAACTAGATGCACTTCGTGTACGAAACGGACAATGTCTTTCAAAGTATCAGGAGTTCATCCGGAAACTCGTCTATTACAAAGGGATTTCATTTTTCAAACCTTATTTGAACTCCTGACTTTTTGTGTTTTCAATATGCACCATTCAAAGCCACATCATCATTTTTCAATCCTTTCTGACTTCATTTGTTATTTTTCATGCATTTACTAATTATTTTGAGCTATAAGACCCTAAAATTGAAAAGCATTTCAAATGAACTCTGAAAAGGATGAAAGCTGGAATGATATCATCATTTCATCCACATACCATGTGCAAGAAAGTTGAGAGGGTTACGGCAAAAACTGGATGCACTTCGTGTACAAAACGGACAATCTCTTTCAAAGTATCAGGATTTCATCCGGAAACTCGTCTGTTACAAAGGGATTTCATTTTTTAAACCTTATTTGAACTCCTGACTTTTTGTGTGTTCAAAATGCACCATTCAAAGCCACATCATCATTTTTCAATCCTTTCTGACTTCATTTGTTATTTTTCATGCATTTACTAATTATTTTGAGCTATAAGACCCTAAAATTCAAAAGCATTTCAAATGAACTCTGAAAAGGTTGAAAGTTGGCATGATATCATCATTTCATCCACATAGCATGTGCAAGAAAGTTGAGAGGGTTACGGCAAAAACTGGATGCACTTCGTGTACAAAACGGACAATCTCTTTCAAAGTATCAGGATTTCATCCGGAAACTCGTCTGTTACAAAGGGATTTCATTTTTAAACCTTATTTGAACTCCTGACTTTTTGTGTGTTCAAAATGCACCATTCAAAGCCACATCATCATTTTTCAATCCTTTCTGACTTCATTTGTTATTTTTCATGCATTTACTAATTATTTTGAGCTATAAGACCCTAAAATTGAGAAGCATTTCAAATGAACTCTGAAAAGGTTGAAAGTTGGCATGATATCATCATTTCATCCACATAGCATGTGCAAGAAAGTTGAGAGGGTTACGGCAAAAACTAGATGCACTTCGTGTACGAAACGGACAATGTCTTTCAAAGTATCAGGAGTTCATCCGGAAACTCGTCTATTACAAAGGGATTTCATTTTTCAAACCTTATTTGAACTCCTGACTTTTTGTGTTTTCAAAATGCACCATTCAAAGCCACATCATCATTTTTCAATCCTTTCTGACTTCATTTGTTATTTTTCATGCATTTACTAATTATTTTGAGCTATAAGACCCTAAAATTGAAAAGCATTTCAAATGAACTCTGAAAAGGATGAAAGCTGGAATGATATCATCATTTCATCCACATACCATGTGCAAGAAAGTTGAGAGGGTTACGGCAAAAACTGGATGCACTTCGTGTACAAAACGGACAATCTCTTTCAAAGTATCAGGATTTCATCCGGAAACTCATCTGTTACAAAGGGATTTCATTTTTTAAACCTTATTTGAACTCCTGACTTTTTGTGTGTTCAAAATGCACCATTCAAAGCCACATCATCATTTTTGAATCCTTTCTGACTTCATTTGTTATTT
>NW_025242444.1:0-3113 GCF_018294505.1 Triticum aestivum
TGTTATGTTTTAACATGGGAAACTCATTTTCTTTTATTTTTTTGACATTTTTATTATTTTCTTTTATTTTTTATAAAACTAAAAAGGCGGTCGGGGGGGGGGGGTGCATTCGGGAACTTTTGGGCCAAGTTAGTAATGGCGCACCGTAGGGTGGTGCGCCATTACTAGTTAAACTAGTAATGGCGCACCACGTCCATGGTGCACCATTACTAGTTTTGAAAAGAAAAAAAGAAAAAAAATGATTTTTTTTGAAAAAAACTTAGTAATGGCGCACCTGTGGACAGTGCGCCATTACTAGTTAAAACTAGTAACGGCGCACTATCCACAGATGCGCCATTACTAACATTTTTTTTAATTTTTTTTCAAAACTACTAATGGCGCACGGTGGGTGAGGTGCGCCATTACTAGTTGACTAGTAATGGCGCACCACACCCACGGTGCGCCATTAGTAGTTTTGAAAAAAATTTAATTTTTTTTACTAATGGCTAACCGTGGGATGTGGTGCGCCATTAGTATTTGCACACTAATGGCGCACCAACACATGGTGCGCCATTAGTATTTAGTAATAGCGCACCACATGTACAGTGCGCCATTAGTGTCCATTCCATCTATAGCCCTTTTCCTAGTAGTGAGGAGGAAGGTTGAATGTATAAAGATGGCAGAATAAGATTAGGCACCTAAGGCAGTTCTTACGTGGTTGGGCCAAACATTTGAGTGAGATATATAAGGTTGAAAAGGAAAGGCTCCTTAACCTTGTTAATTCCTTCGAATTAAAAGCCGAGTTCTTCATTCTAGATACCAGGGGCTGGAAACTAAATTGGAGGCGGAAATGAGACTGAAAGAATTGCTTCGAGAGGAGGAATTGAAGTGGACACTAATAACTAAAGTTCAAAAAATCTTTCAAAGGGATGATAACACTCAATTCTTCCATATGATTGCGAATGGCAAGCATCAAAAGAAGAGAATTTTTCAGCTCGAGCAAGATGAGGGGACGATTTTAGGACATGGGAATCTAAAACTATACATCACCAATTACTATAAGCAGCTTTATGGGCCACCTGAGGATAATTTTGTGTCCTTATATGAGTCGAGGGTTGAGGATATCCCTCAACTTGCAACGGATGAGAATGATATTTTGACCGCTCCATTTTCGGAAAAAGAGGTGTTTGAGGCAATTTCACAAATGAAGAATAATAAAGCACATGGGCTGGATGGTTTCCCGGCTGAGTTTTATAAAAAGTGCTGGCACATCATTAAGGGTGATTTGCTTCTGATGTTCCATGATTTGTTTTCTAGACATTTGCAGCTATTTCACTTGAATTTCGGAAGAATTACGTTACTTACAAAGAAAATAGAGGCGGTGCGGATTGAGCAGTTCTAGCCGATCTGTCTTCTTAATGTCAGCTTTAAAATTTTCACCAAGGTGGGAACTAACAGGCTTACGCAGATTGCGCATTATATGGTGCAGCCATCTCAAACCGCTTTCATGCTGGATAGAAACATCCTAGAAGGGGTTGTGGTCCTACATGAAACGCTCCATTAAATCCACACACAAAAAAACTAGATGCGGTGGTTTTTAAGATGGATTTTGAGAAAGCGTACGATAAGGTAAAATGGCCATTTCTTCAGCAGGCCTTGCAGATGAAAAGATTCGATCGGTCCTTGAGAAACCAGGTAGATTCTTTCACGCAAAAAGAGAGTGTCAGAATTAAAGTGGATAATGACATAGGTCATTATTTCCAGACACACAAGGGTCTGAGGCAAGGAGAATCGATGTCACCCATTCTGCTCAACATAGTGGTAGACATGTTGACGATCCTAATAAGAAGAGCTAAGGATAATGGCCAGGTAGGCGGGCTCGTCCCGCATCTAGTGGACGAAGGAGTGTCCATCTTACATTACGCTGATGATACTATCATCTTTATGGAGAATGATTTGGCAAAAGCAAGAAACATGAAGCTTGTGTTATGCGTATTCGAACAGTTGTCGGGGTTAAAGATGAACTTCCATAAAAGTGAATTTTTCTGCTTTGAAAGAGCGAAAGACAAACAAGAAGCTTACAAAAAATTGTTTGGGTGTGAATTAGATTCATTGCCCTTTATGTATTTGGGTATACCAATTCACCACCGCAAGCTTTCCAACAAAGAATGGAAGTGCATTGAGGATCGATTTGAAAAGAAACTAAGCTGCTGGAAGGGCAAGCTTATGTCATATAAAGGCCGACTAATTCTCATTAATTTGGTACTCATGAGTATGACAATGTTTCTCTTGTCCTTTTTTGAGGTACCAGTTGGAATTCGGAAAAGGCTGGACTTCTACCGATCGCGCTTCTTCTGGCAGAGCGATGAGTTAAAACGAAAGTACAGACTGGCTAAATGGGATATAATCTGTAGGCCAAAAGACCAAGGGGTCTTGCTATTGAAAATTTAGAGGTGAAGAACAGAGGTCTTCTCAGCAAGTGGTTGTATAAGATATATGTAGAGACCGATGCCACATGGGCCCAGATTCTGCGTAATAAGTATCTGCGTTTAAAATCTTATCCCAGGTGATGGTCAAACCGACTGATTCACCATTTTGGAAGGAACTGATGAGAGTGAAATCAGTCTTCTTCAACAGAACAAAATTTATCGTTGGAAATGGTACTACCATGAGATTCTGGGAGGATACATGGTTAGGGGAGAAGCCCCTCGCAATCCAATATCCTTATCTATAATATTGTTCAGCAAAGAGACGCTTACGTTGCAACAATATTACAGTCCAACCCTCTCAATATTCAATTCAGGAGGACTTTAGCGGGAAACCGTTGGGAAGTTTGGCTCCATCTTGTGAGAAGATAGATGGATTTTCACCTTTCGCAACAGCCAGACCAGTTGCACTGGAAACTAACCAAGAATGGAGAGTTTTCGGTTAAATCCATGTATTTGGATATTATCAACACTGGCTCTATACCTCGATCGAAACATGTTTGGAAAGTCAAAGTGCCTTTAAAAATTAAAGTGTTTATGTGGTTTGTCCATAAACAAGTCATTCTAACTAAGAACAATTTGGCAAAACACAATTGGACAGGATCTAGAAGATGTAGCTTCTGTGATCGTCATGCATCCACTACTAGG
>NW_025242445.1:0-3113 GCF_018294505.1 Triticum aestivum
GTTTGCTTATTATGCCATGCTATGCTAGTAGACGTGGATTGGGTGAGTGATATCCATGATAGATGTGAGATTGTTAATTAATGGTTTATCTAAGGTGGCAACTTAAACACACATCTGGGTGGATTGAGGCACCTGGGTATTCCAGGACTTGCCTGTTTTCTTTTGGACCGCCACCCAGGCTCAAAGGGATCATGAGACTATTCATACTAGAAACTTCCATGTGCAGCCACAAGCTATTATGGGCTCTAGCATAGTTGACTAAGTCGTGCGAACTCTTACAGTGGTAGACTAGCAGATGTAGGGGATGTAGGTGGTACGGTCTACCCGATCGTAAGGTGCTAGCGCTTTTGAAAGACTATGTCTCGGTCATCCGTCTTCTCAAACACCATGTAGTGCGAGAAACCAAACGGATGCGATCGAGTCTTGTGGGAAAAAGTGCGCAAACCTCTGCAGAGTGTAATAAACTAATCATGGTTAGCCGTGTCCCCGGTTATGGACATCTTGAGTATCTAGTACCTGGATTTTCATGTGAATCTCAACATGTTACCTTAATTAATATTGTTGGGTTTTAATGTTGATGCTTAATTGGGATTGAGAATGCTGTCAATCATTCTCAATGTTTAACAACCACCATGATAGTCAAATAAATTTATTCCTTTGAAGTAGGGAAAAATTGGCTTTATGCAAAACTGTAACCATAGAGCTTTCCACCAGCCAAATATGCATATAGTATAGCTATTTCATTCCATTACTCTCTATGTGTTACATTGCCAGCATATTCCATGTGTTGACCCGTTTCGGGCTGCAACGTTAATGTTGCAGACTTTTCAGACGATGATTAAGGAGTTTTTAGGTCGTGGTTCTATACTCGGTGATGCCGTTGGAGTTGATGGACTCATTTATCTTCCAAGCCTTCCGCTGTTAACGTTATTAGATGGCCTTAAGCCATATTTATTGTAATAAGTTCTCTTTTGAGACATTCGATGTAATAAGTGTGTGATTGCTACTCTGCTATAAATCCTACGAGTACTGTGAGGTGTCAGCATTACTGATCCAGGGATGACACCGGAGCACAGAGATCAGACCGTTTGAGGTCTGGTCGCTACACTACTGCTGCTCTGCGGGGTCTCCGCGTGATCACTAGATTGACAAGTAGCTACAAGAGGCTCCTTGAGCTGTTTGGTGAAAGGATGAAGAAGGGCTAGGCTTTCCTGCTCCTCCTCTCGTTGCAATGTATAAAACTATCCTAAGAGAGCCGTCCCCTGCATGGGTGCCCGGGGGGGTTTATATAGGCATATCCCCCAGGGGTACAATGGTAATCCGGCTGGGCGCGGGCCCCAGCCATCTGTGTCTACGCTGGCCGGCTTCTCCGCCGACCAATGGGCCCGCCGCCTAGTAGGCCCCGCCGGCTGCCGGCCTTCTGGTCGACAGGCTGGCCCCACCGCTCAGGAGTCTTGTCGGAGGCTGGTTACTGTTGCCTTGCCTCTGGTGACGAGGGCTTTATCGTGGTAAGCATGGCTACAGTGCCGTCGCGGGGCGGCTCATCACTGTAGCCTTACCTCGTCTTATCTCCTTAATGAGGCACCTCCTTCGAGGGAGAGAGCCGGCCAGCTATTGGGAGCCGGCCGTACCCCAGGCCGACTGCGAGAAGCCTGGCCGCCTTTGGGGTCTCCCTAACTGAGGGTGGCCGCCACCCACGGGTCGTACTGACTACTCGCCGTGGGTGATGTCATGATCAACATGGCAACAGTGTCGCGCCGGACAGGTGATGGCCGCCCCGTACGATGCACTGTGGCCATGCGTGCTCCGGGATTCGGGGGTGTCCGGCTTCACTGTAGCCACGCCCCGTCTCGTCGCCGTTATGTGGGCGCAGACTCTGAGGGCGCGATCTTGGCCGCCTGCTGAGGGGCCGGCTCCTTGGAGTCGGCTGTGACGCCCCCGATTCAATCGTACACTAACCATGCACGCAAATGTGTACGATCAAGATCAGGGACTCACGGGAAGATATCATAACACAACTCTACAAATAAAATAAGTCATACAAGCATCATAATACAAGCCAGGGGCCTCGAGGGCTCGAATACAAGTGCTCGATCATAGACGAGTCAGCGGAAGCAACAATATCTGAGTACAGACATAAGTTAAACAAGTTTGCCTTAAGAAGGCTAGCACAAACTGGGATACAGATCGAAAGAGGCGCAGGCCTCCTGCCTGGGATCCTCCTAACTACTCCTGGTCATCGTCAACGGGCTGCACGTAGTAGTAGGCACCTCCGGTGTAGTAGTCGTCGTCGACGGTGGCGTCTGGCTCCAGGGCTCCAGCAACTGGTTGCGACAACCAGAAAGAAAGGAAAGGGGGAAAAAAGGGGGGAGAAAGCAACCGTGAGTACTCATCCAAAGTACTCGCAAGCAAGGAACTACACTACATATGCATGGGTATATGTGTAAGGAGGCCATATCAGTGGACTGAACTGCAGAATGCCAGAATAAGAGGGGGATAGCTAGTTCTATCGAAGACTACGCTTCTGGCAGCCTCCGCCTTGCATCAAGTAGAAGAGAGTAGATTGAAGTCATCCAAGTAGCATCTCCAAGTAGCATCTCCAAATAGCATCTCATAGCATAATCCTACCCGGCGATCCTCTCCTCGTCGCCCTGCGGAAAAGCGATCACCGGGTTGTCTGTGGAACTTGGAAGGGTGTGTTTTATTAAGTATCCGGTTCTAGTTGTCATAAGGTCAAGGTACAACTCCAAGTCGTCCTATTACCGAAGATCACGGCTATTCGAATAGATTAAACTTCCCTGCAGGGGTGCACCACATAGCCCAACACGCTCGATCCCATTTGGCCGGACACACTTTCCTGGGTCATGCCCGGCCTCGGAAGATCAACACGTCGCAGCCCCACCTAGGCAAAACAGAGAGGCCAGCACGCCGGTCTAAACCTAAGCGCACAGGGGTCTGGGCCCATCGCCCATAGCACACCTGCACGTTGCGAGGGCGGCCGGAAGCAGAACTAGCCCCCTTAATACAAGAGCAGGCTTACGTTCCAATCCGGCGCGCGCCGCTCCGTCGCTGACGTCTGAAGTGCTTCGGCTGATACCACGACGTCGGGATAC
>NW_025242446.1:0-3112 GCF_018294505.1 Triticum aestivum
GAAGTACATTATGATGCCAGTGCTCATCCAAGGCCATAGGCAACCTGGCAACGACATTGATTTATACCTAAGGCCATTAGTTGAAGAACTCTTACAATTGTGGAATGAAAAAGGTGTACGTTTGTGGGATGAGCACACACTGAAGGAATTTGACCTACATGCGTTGCTGTTTTGACCATCAATGATCGGCCTGCTCTCAGTAACCTTTCAGGACAGACAAACAAGGATACTGCGCATGCACGCATTGTTTAGATGGTACCGACAGTATATATTTGGATAAATCTAAGAAGAATGTGTACCTGGGACATCGTTCGTTTCTTCCGAGCAGGCATCCCGTAAGAAAGAAAGGCAAGCATTTCAAAGGTGGGGCAGATCACCGGAAGAAGCCACGTCACTATACTGGTGATGATGTACTTGATATGGTCAAGGATTTAATAGTAATCTTTGGAAAGGGTCCTGGCGGACAATCTATTCCGAATGACGCTGACGGACGCGCACCCATGTAGAAGAAGAAATCTATATTTTGGGACCTACCCTATTGGAAAGACCTAGAGATCCGCTCTGCAATCAACGTGATGCATGTGACGAAGAATCTTTGCATCGACCTGCTAGGCTTCTTGGGCGTGTATGGGAAGAAAAAAGATACACCGGAGGCACAGGAGGACCAGCAACGTATGCACGGAAAAGACGGCATACATCAGGGTCGTGCCAGCTACACTCTTACCAAAGAAGAGAAGGAAATCTTATTTGAATGCCTGCTCGGTATGAAGGTCCCGTCTGGCTTCTCGTCGAATATAAAGGGAATAATAAATATGGCATAGAAGAAGTTCCAGAACGTAAAGTCTCATGACTGCCACGTGATTATGACGCAACTGCTTCCGGTTGCATTGATGGGGCTTCTACCGAAAAACGTTCGATTAGCCATTGTGAAGCTGTGTGCATTCCTCAATGTAGCCTCTCAGAAGGCAATCAATCCATAAATCATACCAAAGTTAGAGAATGCTTTGGTGCAATTTCTTGTTAGTTTCAGCTGGTGTTCCCACCATCTTTCTTCAATATCATGATGCACGTCCTAGTTCACCTAGTTGAAGAGATTGCCATTCTGGGTCTAGTATTTCTACACAATATGTTCCCCTTTGAGAGGTTCATGGGAGTCTTAAAGAAATTTGTTCGTAAGCGTGCCAGGCCAGAAGGAAGCATCTCCAACGGCCATGAAAATGAGGAGGTCATTGAGTTTTGTGTTGACTTTATTCCTGACCTTAAGCCGATTGGTGTTCTTGAATTGCGGCATGAGGGCAGACTGGGTGGAAAAGGCACGCTTGGACTGAAAGCAATAATATGTATGGATGGGCATTCTCCCACTCAAGCACACTACACGGTTTTACAAAATTCCTCCTTGGTGGCTCCGTATATCGAGGAACACAAGAATATTCTATGCTCCAAACACCCGGAGCAGTCAGACGACTGGATTACACATGAACAAACGGGGACTTTTGCCGGTTGGTTGCAGACACGTCTCATGCATGACGACGCTGTTAAAGATGAGTTGTACTTGCTGTCCAAGTTACCATCTTCGAATATATTGACTTTCAAAGGGTACGAGATAAATGGGAATACATTTTACACGATCGCCCAAGATAAAAAGAGCACCAACCAAAACAGTGGTGTCCGCTTTGATGCAGCAAACACCAATAGGACAAAGGACACATATTATGGTTACATAGAGGAGATATGGGAACTTGACTATGGACGTGATTTGTAGGTCCCTTTGTTTCGGTGCAAATGGGTCAATTTGACAGGAGGCTGGGTAACTGAAGACACGCAGTACGGAATGAAAATAGTGGATCTCAACAATCTTGCGTACGCAGACGAACCATTTGTCCTAGCCAATGATGTGGCACAGGTTTTCTATGTGAAGGACATGTCTACCAAGTAGAGAAAAAGAAAAGATAAGGAAGCGAATACATCATACGATGAGCCAAAGCGCCACATAGTTCTTTCAGGGAAAAGAATTATCGTGGGAGTGGAGGACAAGACACACATGGCAGAATATAATGAAAAGTTTCATGAAATTGCTCCATTCACAGTGAATATTGACCCGTGCATCCAGTTAAATGATGAAGATTGTCCATGGTTACGGCGCAAAGGGACAGACGTGAAGAAAAAGTTTTACACCCAAAGATCCGGTCACTGTCATCACTTTCTTCTCTAACGAGTTTCCGGACTTAATTATATATCTAGAAAGTCCCACTTCCGACAAACCGGAGGGAGTCTTTGTAATAGTTAGGTTACTTATGTGTTTTGGCATTTGAAACGCGAAGAAATATTATGTACAAACAAATATTATGCAAAAATTAGATGCACTTCATGTACAAAATTGACATTCTCTTTTAAAGTATCAGGGTTTCGGACGAAAACTCATCTGTTACAAAGGCATTTCATTTTTTGAACTTATTTTAACTCCAGACATTTTGTGCATTCAGTATGCACCATTCAAAGCCACCTCATCAATTTTCAACCATTTTTGACTTTATTTGCTATTTTCATGTATTTACTGATTTTTTTGAGCTAAACGACCCTGAAATTGAAAAGCACTACAAAATGAACTCTGAAAAGGTTGAAAGTTGGCATGGTATCATCATTTCACCCACATAGCATGTGCTACAAAGTTGAGAGGGATACGGCAAAAACTGGATGCACTTCGCAGGGAATTATTTGGTGTTAGTGATGCCTTGAAGAATGTGGAGTTGGGGAAGTAATTTACGAAACAGAGGCAAACCTGCGGGCACTTGCCATCAAGCAAATTTCCTAGTGATTATAAAAAAATAAACTTTTCTATTACAATATTTTCAGTTTTAAGCATACAATTGGTACATGTTTAAGTAATGATTTTGTTTTACCTTCTGATTTCTCATACATACATAGATTCGCTTCAAACTTTCATATTTTCTTCCAATGCCACACCTCAAATTTTCTAATATATGAGAAAAATATTGAATTTTAATTCAGATGAGTCTTCCAAGTAATTATGTAGACACTCCTTACAATAAAATCACCGAATTTAATTCTAATGACCATATTTCACAACTATGTTGCCTCTACTTTGGATATG
>NW_025242447.1:0-917 GCF_018294505.1 Triticum aestivum
GAAAATCACTACAAAATGAATCCTGAAATTGTTGAAACTTCGCATGGTATCATCATATCACCCGCATAGCATGCGCGAAAGAGTAGAGAGGGTCACGGCAAAAACTGGACGCACTTCGTGTACAAACTGGCCAAACTCTTTCAGAGTATCAGGGTTTCGGACGAGAACTCATCTGTTACACGGCCACTTCAATGTTTTTAATAACTTATTTGAACTCCGGACTTCTTTTGTGTTCAGTATGCAGCATTCAAAGCGACGTCATCAATTTTCGACATGTTCTGACATCATTTGTTGTTTTTCGGTCTTTTACCTAATTGTTTAGAGAGCTAAATGACCGAGAAATTGAAAATCAGTACAAAATGAATCCTGAAAATGTTGAAACTTGGCATGGTATCATCATATCTCCCGCATAGCATGCGCGAAAGAGTAGAGAGGGTCACGGCAAAAACTGGATGCACTTCGTGTACAAACTAGACAAACTCTTTCGGAGTATCAGGGTTTCGGACAAGAACTCATCTGTTACACGACCACGTCAATGTTTTTAATAACTTATTTGAACTCCGGACTTCTTTTGTGTTTAGTATGCAGCATTCAAAGCAACGTCATCAATTTCCAACATATTCTGACATCATTTGTTGTTTTTCGGTCATTTACCTAATTGTTTAGAGAGCTAAATGACCACGAAATTGAAAATCAGTACAAAATGAATCCTGGAAATGTTGAAAATTGGCATGGTATCATCATATCACCCGCATAGCATGCGCGAAAAGAGTAGAGAGGGTCACGGCAAAAACTGGATGCACTTCGTGTACAAACTGGACAAACTCTTTCGGAGTATCAGGGTTTTGGACAAGAACTCATCTGTTACACGGCCACTTCAATGTTTTTAATAACTTATTTGAACTCCGGACTTCTTT
>NW_025242447.1:927-1349 GCF_018294505.1 Triticum aestivum
ATCAGTACAAAATGAATCCTTAAAATGGTTAAACTTGGGATGGTATCATCATATCACCCGCATAGCATGCGCGAAATAGTAGAGAGGGTCATGGCAAAAACTGGACAAACTCTTTCGGAGTATCAGGGTTTCGGACAAGAACTCATCTGTTACAAGGCCACTTCAATGTTTTTAATAACTTATTTGAACTCCTGACTTCTTTTGTGTTCAGTATGCAGCATTCAAAGCGACGTCATCAATTTCCAACATGTTCTGACATTGTTTGTTGTTTTTCGGTCATTTACCTAATTGTTTAGAGAGCTAAATGACCGTGAAATTGAAAATCACTACAAAATGAATCCTGAAAATGTTGAAACTTGGCATGGTATCATCATATCACCCGCATAGCATGCGCGAAAGAGTAGAGAGGGTCACGGGAAAAA
>NW_025242447.1:1359-2187 GCF_018294505.1 Triticum aestivum
GCATGGTATCATCATATCACCCGCATAGCATGCGCGAAAGAGTAGAGAGGGTCACGGCAAAAACTGGACGCACTTCGTGTACAAACTGGCCAAACTCTTTCAGAGTATCAGGGTTTCGGACGAGAACTCATCTGTTACACGGCCACTTCAATGTTTTTAATAACTTATTTGAACTCCGGACTTCTTTTGTGTTCAGTATGCAGCATTCAAAGCGACGTCATCAATTTTCGACATGTTCTGACATCGTTTGTTGTTTTTCGGTCTTTTACCTAATTGTTTAGAGAGCTAAATGACCGAGAAATTGAAAATCAGTACAAAATGAATCCTGAAAATGTTGAAACTTGGCATGGTATCATCATATCACCCGCATAGCATGCGCGAAAGAGTAGAGAGGGTCACGGCAAAAACTGGATGCACTTCGTGTACAAACTAGACAAACTCTTTCGGAGTATCAGGGTTTCGGACAAGAACTCATCTGTTACACGACCACGTCAATGTTTTTAATAACTTATTTGAACTCCGGACTTCTTTTGTGTTTAGTATGCAGCATTCAAAGCAACGTCATCAATTTCCAACATATTCTGACATCATTTGTTGTTTTTCGGTCATTTACCTAATTGTTTAGAGAGTTAAATGATCACGAAATTGAAAATCAGTAGAAAATGAATCCTGGAAATGTTGAAACTTGGCATGGTATCATCATATCACCCGCATAGCATGCGTGAAAAGAGTAGAGAGGGTCACGGCAAAAACTGGATGCACTTCGTGTACAAACTGGACAAACTCTTTCGGAGTATCAGGGTTTTGGACAAGAACTCATCTGTTACA
>NW_025242447.1:2197-3112 GCF_018294505.1 Triticum aestivum
CCCGCATAGCATGCGCGAAAGAGTAGAGAGGGTCACGGCAAAAACTGGATGCACTTCGTGTACAAACTAGACAAACTCTTTCGGAGTATCAGGGTTTCGGACAAGAACTCATCTGTTACACGACCACGTCAATGTTTTTAATAACTTATTTGAACTCCGGACTTCTTTTGTGTTTAGTATGCAGCATTCAAAGCAACGTCATCAATTTCCAACATATTCTGACATCATTTGTTGTTTTTCGGTCATTTACCTAATTGTTTAGAGAGCTAAATGACCACGAAATTGAAAATCAGTACAAAATGAATCCTGGAAATGTTGAAAATTGGCATGGTATCATCATATCACCCGCATAGCATGCGCGAAAAGAGTAGAGAGGGTCACGGCAAAAACTGGATGCACTTCGTGTACAAACTGGACAAACTCTTTCGGAGTATCAGGGTTTTGGACAAGAACTCATCTGTTACACGGCCACTTCAATGTTTTTAATAACTTATTTGAACTCCGGACTTCTTTTGTGTTCAGTATGCAGCATTCAAAGCGACGTCATCAATTTCCAACATGTTCTGACATCGTTTGTTGTTTTTCGGTCATTTACCTAATTGTTTAGAGAGCTAAATGACCGTGAAATTGAAAATCACTACAAAATGAATCCTGAAAATGTTGAAACTTGGCATGGTATCATCATATCACCCGCATAGCATGCGCGAAAGAGTAGAGAGGGTCACGGCAAAAACTGGACGCACTTCGTGTACAAACTGGCCAAACTCTTTCAGAGTATCAGGGTTTCGGACGAGAACTCATCTGTTACACGGCCACTTCAATGTTTTTAATAACTTATTTGAACTCCGGACTTCTTTTGTGTTCAGTATGCAGCATTCAAAGCGACGTCATCAATTTTCGACATGTTCTGACATC
>NW_025242448.1:0-3112 GCF_018294505.1 Triticum aestivum
AATTGAAGAAATACGTTACTTTGTGTGTTTCACATCTAAGTCATCAACATGCATAAGCGTTACGATGTGTGCATTCACTGGACATTAGAGGATTCTAAGATATTTAGCTCACACCGCAGCATGAAAAATCTTTTCTCATCAAGGGGCTTTGTGAAGATATCTTCCTGTTTCTCTTCAGTGTTGACTTGAATGATATCAATATCTTCCTTGATGACATGATCTCTGAGAAAGTGATGACGAATCTCAATGTGCTTTGTCTTCGAGTGTTGAACTGGATTCTTGGCAATCTTGATGGCTCTTTCATTGTTACAGAAGAGTGGCACATTCTTCATGTTGATGCCATAATCCTTGAAAGTTTGCTTCATCCATAAAAGCTGAGCACAACAAGATCTAGCAGCAATGTATTCGGATTCAGCAGTGGAGAGGAATACACAGTTCTGCTTCTTTGAAGACCAACAGACAAGAGATCGTCCAAGAAAGTGACATGTGCCTGATGTAGACTTGCGATCAACCTTGTCAGCAGCATAATCAGCATCTGAGTATCCAACTAGATCAAACGATGAGCCCTTTGGATACCATAATCCTAGTGTTGGGGTGTGAGCCAAATATCGAAGAATTCGCTTCACAGTAAGGTGATGCGATTCGGTGCCGCTTGGAATCGGGCACACATGCAAATGCTATGCATAATATCAGGCCTACATGCACATAAGTATAGTAAAGAACCAATCATGGAGTGGTATACCTTTTGATTGAACTCTTTACCATTGTTGTTAGGGCCAAGATGACTGTTGGTTGGCATTGGCATCATGTATCCTTTGCAGTCTTGCATTCCAAACTTTTTCAGGCAATCTTTGAGGTATTTTTCTTGTGATATGAAGATTCCATTGCGATGTTGACGGATTTGAAGACAAAGGAAGAACTTCAAATCTCCCGTCATGGACATCTGATATTGCTCTTGCATCATGTATCCAAACTCATCACTGTATCTCTTATCAGTGTAGCCAAAGATGATGCCATCCACATATATTTGACACACAAACAGTTCACCATCATATGTCTTCGTGAAGAGAGTGGGATCTAGAGAACCATGTTTGAAGGCTTTGCTCTTCCGGAATTCTTTGAGTGTGTCATACCAAGCGTGAGGTGCTTGTTTGAGGCCACATAGTGTCTTGTTGAGCTTGTACACCATACCAGGATGCTTTGGATCTTCAAAACTAGGCAGTTGAGCGACATACACTTCTTCTTCGATTTTGCCGTTGAGAAAGGCACTCTTCACATCTATTTGGTATAGAAGAATGTTATGATGGTTAGAATAGGCTAGAAGTATGCGAATGGCTTCAAGCCTAGCCACAGGAGCAAAGGTTTCATCAAAGTCGATTCCTTCCACTTGTGTGTAACCTTGAGCAACGAGGTGAGCTTTGTTTCTGACAATTTGTCCAAGTTCATCTTGCTTGTTGCGATAGATCCATTTCGTGCCAATGATATTGTGCTTGCGAGGATTAGGACATTTGAAAAGCTCCCAGACATTATTCAGCTCAAACTGTTGAGGCTCTTCTTGCATGGCTTGAATCCATTCAGGTTCCATGAAGGCTTCTTCGACTTTCTTGGGTTTAGACACCGAGACAAAACCAAAGTGACCGCAGAAGTTTGCCAGTTGTGTAGATCTTGATCGAGTGAGAGGACCAGGTGCATTGATGCTATCGATAATCTTCTCAATCTAGACCTCATTTGCGACCCGAGGATGAGCTGGATGAAGATTTTGATAAGACTGACTATTGTCTTCATCATCAGCATTTGCTTCAGACTGAGCATTGTCTTCATGTTGATTAGTTGCAGAAATGATGATCTCATCCTCATCCTATTCCTCGGTGGGTATGATTTCTCTAGTACCCATCAGCCCGATAGCTTCACCCGATGTAGCTTCATCTAACACATTTGGCAGGTGCTCTCTTTGTGAGCCTTTAGTTTCATTGAACCGCACATCTACAGTTTCAACCACTTTGTAGTGAAATAGGTTGAAGACTCTATAGGTGTGTGAGTCCTTTCCGTAACCAAGCATAAAACCTTCATGTGCTTTCGGTGCGAATTTAGACGTGTGATGTGGATCCTTGATCCAGCACCTAGCACCAAAGACTTTGAAGTAACTGACGTTTGGCTTCTTACCAGTCAGAAGTTCATAAGATGTTTTCTTGAAGAACTTATGAAGATAGACTCTATTGATGATGTGGCATGCAATATCAATAGTTCGGTCCAGAATTTTCTTGGAGTGTTGTATTCATCGAGCATCATCCGTGCCATCACAATGAGCGTTCTATTCTTGCGCTCCACTATGCCATTCTGCTGAGGTGTGTAGGGAGCAGAGAACTCATGTGTGATTCCCAAGGTATCAAGATAAGTGTCAAGGCCAACATTCTTGAACTCAGTACCATTGTCACTTCGGATGTGCTTGATCTTGATGCCATAATTCATCATGGCCCAATTTGTGAAGCTTCTAAAGACATCCAGCACTTCAGTCTTATAGAGAATTTTGTGTACCTAGGTGTATCTCGAATAATCATCAATAATAACGAAGCCATAGAGATGTGCAATGGTAGTAAGGGTAGAGTAGTGATTAGGGCCAAATAAGTCCATGTGAAGCAGCTTGAATGGATGTGAGGTAGTCATGATTGTCTTTGCGAGGATGCTTGGTTCACAAGCACCATAAAGATGATCCTTCTTGAACTTGACGCCCTCAATTCTAATGATGTGCTTCTTCTTCGCGAGAGTGAATAGGTTCCTCATGCCCGCATGTCCTAGCCGTCGATGCCATAGCCAGCATTCTGAAGCCTTTGCTAGAAGACATATGGCAAGCTGTGGTCCTGCTGAGAAATCTACCATATATAGATCACCTCTTCAATAGCCTTCAAAGACTAGAGATTTATTAGATTCCATTAGCACAAGACAAAGATATTTTCCAAATATCACAATCATGTTTAGAACACAGAGCATTGACATAGACATTAAGTTGTATCCAAGGGATTCAACAAGCATCACTTTGTCCATGTGTTGATCCTTTGAGATAGCAACTCTATCAAGACCCAATACCTTGCTTTTACCAGTGTCAGCGAATGTG
>NW_025242449.1:0-3112 GCF_018294505.1 Triticum aestivum
TCAACAACGGCCAAACTACACGATCAATCAAGGGGGCTCCTAAGGTCGGTCGAGGCTCTGATACCAACTTGTCACGCCCAATATGCGACCCTATCCAAAAGAAACTCGAAGGTCCCACCAACGATAGACCCGCATATTGAAACGCTTTTGCAAGGTGGATATCATTACATCAACATTAAATAATAGATGGGGATACATACAAGAGGCATACAATGCCACACGGATACAACATCACAATACATCAGAGCATCATCCGACTATGGATGAATCACAAATAGAAACTCAAACGACATCCACCCTGCTAGCCCAGGCTGCTGACCTGGAACCTATCCCCTGATCGAAGAAGCAGAAGAAGAACTCAACGCAAGCAAGCATCGCTCTCGCGTCATGATCATCGCATAATCTGTACCTGCAACTGTTGTTGTAGTAATCTGTGAGCCACGAGGACTCAGCAATCCCATTACCATGGGTATCAAGACTAGCAAAGCTTAAGGAAAGGAAGGGGTAAAGTGGTGAGGCTGCAGCAGCGACTAAGCATATATGGTGGCTAACATACGCAAATAAGAGCGAGAAGAGAGCAAGCAGAACGGTCGTCAACTAGTAATGATCAAGAAGTGATCCTGAACTCCTACTTACGTCAAACATAACCCAGAAACCGTGTTCACTTCCCGGACTCTGCCGAGAAGAGACTATCACGGCTACACACGCGGTTGATGCGTTTTAATTCAGATCTGGTGTCAAGTTATCTACAACCGGACATTAACAAATTCCCATCTGCCTATAACCACAGGCACGACTTTCGAAAGATTATACCTTGCAGGGGTGTCCCAACTTAGCCCATGACAAGCTCTCGCGATCAACGAAGGAATAGACCTTCTCCCAGGAAGACTCGATCAGACTCGGAATCCCGGTTTACAAGACATTTCGACAATGGTAAAACAAGACCAGCAAAGCCTCCCGCTGTGCTGACAAATCCCGATAGGAGCTGCACATATCTCGTTCTCAGGGCACACCGGATGAGCAAGACGTCGGGTTAGCATAGACCCTGATTGCCCAGGGGGCGCCGGACATCGCTCGGTTCGGACCAACACTTAGACAAGCACTGGCCCGGGGGGGCTAAAATAAAGATGACCCTCGGGTTGGCCGAGCCAAGGGAAAGGGATAGGTGGTGGTGAGGCAAATGGTAAAACCAAGGTTGGGCCTTGCTGGAGGAGTTTTATTCAAAGCGAACTGTCAAGGGGGTCCCATAAATCACCCGACCGCGTAAGGAACACAAAATCCGGGAACATAACACCGGTATGACGGAAACTAGGGCGGCAAGACTGGAACAAAACACCGGGCAAAAGGCCGAGTCTTCCACCCTTTACCAAGTATATAGATGCATTAATAATATAAGAGATATTGTGATATCCCAACCAAAATCCTGTCCACCATGGAGAAATCTTAAACTTCACCTGCAACTAGCAACGCTATAAGAGGGGCTGAGCAAAAGCGGTAACATAGCCAAGCAATGGTTTGCATAGGAAAGGTGTCAAAGGTTAGAGGTTCATGGCAATATGGGATGGCTTGATAAACAGGTGATAGGTAACGCAGCATAGCGATAGAATGAAGCAACTAGCATAGCAATGATAGTAGTGAGATCTAGGGTAGCGGTCATCTTGCCTGAAATCCCGCAAGGAAGAAGAACGAGTCCATGAAGAAGACGAACGGATAAAGCCGAACCAAGCGTAGACGAACGAATCCTCACGATCGCAACGAAACAGGAACTATCGAAAAGAAGCACACAACATAGTAAACACACCACATATGAACAAGACATGAAGCACAACAAGCATGATGCATGACAAAGCTATATGAAGCTACTCATGGCAAGAGATGATGCAAACGAAAGCAACACATCAAGGCAAGTTTAAATGAGGCCGGGAACAACATATAACAATTCTGGTAAGTCCTCATATGCATATTTCGAAATTGGTCCAGATCTGAATAAACATTATGTTCAAGTTATTAAATAGCAAGTTAAGATGCACAAAGATGATCTACACGAGATTCTAGTCAAGTTACACATAAAGTTCATTAGATTTGGAGCTACGGCCTAGAAGACATGAGCAACACAAGTCAAACATGGCATTGCTGCAAAATGCACCCAAACATCAAGCAAACACCTCAAAACAAGGTTGCAACATGATAATATGAAACTACATGCAATTCTAAGTAAGTTTCATATAGAGCACACTCAAAACGGAGCAACGGTTCAACACACACATGAAACAAGTTCAAAGGACAAGCTGTCCAAAACAGTAACTAGGCATATTGCAAGCATCAAAACAATAAGCTACAACATCTCAACATAATAACAAAAGGCATGGACATGATATACAAGTAAAGCACAACAAAACATGAACACTGAGCTATCTCCAGAAATCACTAGAACATGCTCAAACACACATGGAAAGATTGCAAGTTATAACAATTTCAGACTTTGCAGAAAATAAAATCATGATGCAATGTTTAGAGCTATCAAACAACATGTTAGAGGAACTTATCATGGAAAACAAAGGCATGGCATGATTCTACTAAATGCATAGAACAAAAGTCCCTTAGTGACCATAAGCCAAAAAGGATCAGAAAATATGATGGCACCCATGTAAACATAGTAAGTTATAATACAGATTCAAACATGGCAGGAACATAATTATGGAGGCATGTAGATGAGCTTGTGCAACTCACCACAGAGAAATACATGGCATGGCAAGGAAACCAACAGTAAGAATACATATTTGTGAAACTAAGCATGGCAATATCAAGGTCATAGGGTGCATGGATCACTAGCAAAACACATGGAAACAACTGAACTTAATGTTAACAGGCTGACAACAACATTATGAAGCAACTTTGGAGCAAGATATGAACAAACTACAGCAAGCTATAAATGCAACCAGGGGCATGGATGGATAGAGGATGACATGTAGATCAAAACATGTTTATAGAACATCTCCAGATTATGCATAGAATGATTAGTAGCAACATGTTTATATAGCATCGCGAAATAACAGATTCAGCCTAGCAAAACAGCAACATCATGAACCCTACTTAACAAGCTCGATTCGCT
>NW_025242450.1:0-3112 GCF_018294505.1 Triticum aestivum
TCAACAACGGCCAAACTACACGATCAATCAAGGGGGCTCCTAAGGTCGGTCGAGGCTCTGATACCAACTTGTCACGCCCAATATGCGACCCTATCCAAAAGAAACTCGAAGGTCCCACCAACGATAGACCCGCATATTGAAACGCTTTTGCAAGGTGGATATCATTACATCAACATTAAATAATAGATGGGGATACATACAAGAGGCATACAATGCCACACGGATACAACATCACAATACATCAGAGCATCATCCGACTATGGATGAATCACAAATAGAAACTCAAACGACATCCACCCTGCTAGCCCAGGCTGCTGACCTGGAACCTATCCCCTGATCGAAGAAGCAGAAGAAGAACTCAACGCAAGCAAGCATCGCTCTCGCGTCATGATCATCGCATAATCTGTACCTGCAACTGTTGTTGTAGTAATCTGTGAGCCACGAGGACTCAGCAATCCCATTACCATGGGTATCAAGACTAGCAAAGCTTAAGGAAAGGAAGGGGTAAAGTGGTGAGGCTGCAGCAGCGACTAAGCATATATGGTGGCTAACATACGCAAATAAGAGCGAGAAGAGAGCAAGCAGAACGGTCGTCAACTAGTAATGATCAAGAAGTGATCCTGAACTCCTACTTACGTCAAACATAACCCAGAAACCGTGTTCACTTCCCGGACTCTGCCGAGAAGAGACTATCACGGCTACACACGCGGTTGATGCGTTTTAATTCAGATCTGGTGTCAAGTTATCTACAACCGGACATTAACAAATTCCCATCTGCCTATAACCACAGGCACGACTTTCGAAAGATTATACCCTGCAGGGGTGTACCAACTTAGCCCATGACAAGCTCTCGCGATCAACGAAGGAATAGACCTTCTCCCAGGAAGACTCGATCAGACTCGGAATCCCGGTTTACAAGACATTTCGACAATGGTAAAACAAGACCAGCAAAGCCTCCCGCTGTGCTGACAAATCCCGATAGGAGCTGCACATATCTCGTTCTCAGGGCACACCGGATGAGCAAGACGTCGGGTTAGCATAGACCCTGATTGCCCAGGGGGCGCCGGACATCGCTCGGTTCGGACCAACACTTAGACAAGCACTGGCCCGGGGGGGCTAAAATAAAGATGACCCTCGGGTTGGCCGAGCCAAGGGAAAGGGATAGGTGGTGGTGAGGCAAATGGTAAAACCAAGGTTGGGCCTTGCTGGAGGAGTTTTATTCAAAGCGAACTGTCAAGGGGGTCCCATAAATCACCCGACCGCGTAAGGAACGCAAAATCCGGGAACATAACACCGGTATGACGGAAACTAGGGCGGCAAGAGTGGAACAAAACACCGGGCAAAAGGCCGAGTCTTCCACCCTTTACCAAGTATATAGATGCATTAATAATATAAGAGATATTGTGATATCCCAACCAAAATCCTGTCCACCATGGAGAAATCTTAAACTTCACCTGCAACTAGCAACGCTATAAGAGGGGCTGAGCAAAAGCGGTAACATAGCCAAGCAATGGTTTGCATAGGAAAGGTGTCAAAGGTTAGAGGTTCATGGCAATATGGGATGGCTTGATAAACAGGTGATAGGTAACGCAGCATAGCGATAGAAGGAAGCAACTAGCATAGCAATGATAGTAGTGAGATCTAGGGTAGCGGTCATCTTGCCTGAAATCCCGCAAGGAAGAAGAACGAGTCCATGAAGAAGACGAACGGATAAAGCCGAACCAAGCGTAGACGAACGAATCCTCACGATCGCAACGAAACAGGAACTATCGAAAAGAAGCACACAACATAGTAAACACACCACATATGAACAAGACATGAAGCACAACAAGCATGATGCATGACAAAGCTACATGAAGCTACTCATGGCAAGAGATGATGCAAACGAAAGCAACACATCAAGGCAAGTTTAAATGAGGCCGGGAACAACATATAACAATTCTGGTAAGTCCTCATATGCATATTTCGAAATTGGTCCAGATCTGAATAAACATTATGTTCAAGTTATTAAATAGCAAGTTAAGATGCACAAAGATGATCTACACGAGATTCTAGTCAAGTTACACATAAAGTTCATTAGATTTGGAGCTACGGCCTAGAAGACATGAGCAACACAAGTCAAACATGGCATTGATGCAAAATGCACCCAAACATCAAGCAAACACCTCAAAACAAGGTTGCAACATGATAATATGAAACTACATGCAATTCTAAGTAAGTTTCATATAGAGCACACTCAAAACGGAGCAACGGTTCAACACACACATGAAACAAGTTCAAAGGACAAGCTGTCCAAAACAGTAACTAGGCATATTGCAAGCATCAAAACAATAAGCTACAACATCTCAACATAATAACAAAAGGCATGGACATGATATACAAGTAAAGCACAACAAAACATGAACACTGAGCTATCTCCAGAAATCACTAGAACATGCTCAAACACACATGGAAAGATTGCAAGTTATAACAATTTCAGACTTTGCAGAAAATAAAATCATGATGCAATGTTTAGAGCTATCAAACAACATGTTAGAGGAACTTATCATGGAAAACAAAGGCATGGCATGATTCTACTAAATGCATAGAACAAAAGTCCCTTAGTGACCATAAGCCAAAAAGGATCAGAAAATATGATGGCACCCATGTAAACATAGTAAGTTATAATACAGATTCAAACATGGCAGGAACATAATTATGGAGGCATGTAGATGAGCTTGTGCAACTCACCACAGAGAAATACATGGCATGGCAAGGAAACCAACAGTAAGAATACATATTTGTGAAACTAAGCATGGCAATATCAAGGTCATAGGGTGCATGGATCACTAGCAAAACACATGGAAACAACTGAACTTAATGTTAACAGGCTGACAACAACATTATGAAGCAACTTTGGAGCAAGATATGAACAAACTACAGCAAGCTATAAATGCAACCAGGGGCATGGATGGATAGAGGATGACATGTAGATCAAAACATGTTTATAGAACATCTCCAGATTATGCATAGAATGATTAGTAGCAACATGTTTATATAGCATCGCGAAATAACAGATTCAGCCTAGCAAAACAGCAACATCATGAACCCTACTTAACAAGCTCGATTCGCT
>NW_025242451.1:0-3112 GCF_018294505.1 Triticum aestivum
GACGGCAGGCGACGTGCGACGAGGGAGAGTGAGGGACACGCGCGGGGTGTGGATAAGGTAAGTGTAGTAGTAGCGCTGGTTAGCAGTAAGCGCTACTGCTATTTAGCAGTAGCGCTGGGCAAAGGACAGCGCTATTGCTATGTACAATAGCAGTAGCGCGTCTTAACTATGAGTGCTACTAGTATACCTACACTGCCTGCTACCGATTTGGCAACTATAGTAGTTGCATTTTTATATCAAAAGCGCTACTGCTACGTGAATAGTCGCAGCGCTCTTCATGTACAAGCGCTACCACTTTTTAGCAGCAGCGCTTTCTTGGGAAGAGCGCTAGTACTGAGCTCCTATGTATAAGCATTTCCCTAGTAGTGGACGTAGATCTCCCCGGCAACGGCGCCAGAAGTTCTTCCCGCTACTTCTTGCGCTTGCGTTGGTTTTCCCTTGAAGAGGAAAGGGTGATGCAGCATAGTAGAGATAAGTATTTCCCTCATTTAAGAACCAAGGTATCAATCCAGTAGGAGAAACGCGCAAGTCCCCAATAGATGCATGTACACAAACTATCAAACACTTGCACCCAACACGATAAGGGGTTGTCAATCCATTCACGGTCACTTGCAAAGGTGAGATCTGATAGAGATAGATAAAACTAAATAAAAGATAACTAAATATTTTGGGGGGTTTTCGTTTATAGATCTGAAAATAAAATATTGCAAAATAATAGATCGGAAACAAGTATGATGGAAAATAGACCCGGGGGCCATAGGTTTCACTAGAGGCTTCTCTCATGAAGGCAAATAATATGTGGGTGAACAAATTACTGTTGAGCAATTGATAGAAAAGCGCAAAGTTATGACGATATCCAAGGCAATGATTATGCATATAGGCATCACGTCTGTGTCAAGTAGACCAACTCCTGCCTGCATCTACTACTATTACTCCACACATCAATCGCTATCCAACATGCATCTAGAGTATTAAGTTCATAAAGAATGGAGTAACGCCTTAAGTAAGATGACATGATGTAGAGGAATTAAAATATGTTGAAAACCCCATCTTTATATCCTCGATTGCAACAATTCAATACGTGTCTCGCTACCCCTACTTTGTCACTGGGTGAAATCACGCAAGGTTGAACCCAAAGCTAAGCAACTCTCTCATTGCAAGAAAAACCAATCTAGTTGGCCAAACCAAATCGATAATTTGAAGAGAAATACAAAGATATCAAATCATGCATATAAGAATGCAGAGAAGATTCAAATAATATTCATTGATAAGTTGATCATAAACCCACAATTCACCGGATCTCGACAAACACACTGCAAAAGAAGATTACATCGGATAGATCTCCAAGAACATCGAGGGGAACATGGTATTGAGAATCAAAGAGAGAGAGAGAGAGAGAGAGAGAGAGAGAGAGAAGAAGCCATCTAGCTACTAGATATGGACCCGTAGGTCTGAGGTAAACTGCTCATGCTTCAATGGAAGGGCAAGAGGGTTGATGTAGATGCCCTCCATGATCAAATCCCCCTCCGGTAGAGTACCGGAAATGGCCTCCAGATGGGATCTAATGAGGTCAGAGACCTATGGCGGTGGAAAAGTATTTTCGTGGCTCTCTCTAAGGGTTTTGGAATATATGTGAATATATAGGACGAAGAGGTAGGTTAGGGGATCCTGGGGGCCACAAGGCAGGGGGCGCACCTTCCACCCTTGCCCCCGCCTCGTGGCTCTTCTGGCTTGGAATCCAAGTCCTCTGGGTGTCTTCGGGTCCAAGAAAACTCATCGGTGAAGTTTTATCCCGTTTGGACTCCGTTTGATATTCCTTTTCTGCGAAACTCAAAAACAAGGAAAAACAGAAACTAGCACTAGGCTCTAGGTTAATAAGGTAGTCCCAAAAATAATATAAATAGCATAATAATGCATATAAAACATCCATAACAGATAATATAATAGCATGGAACAATAAAAAATTATAGATACATTGGAGATGTATCACACACGTGTACACCGACGTCGCTGCCGGCTGAGATGGACGGCGAGGCAGCCAACAAGCAGAGGCAGCTTGAGCCAGAACCGCATCCGGTGATCCTGGACTTCATCAGCAGCCTCCCCGATGACATGTTGCTTGTCATCATCGCCTCCTCCCCACCAAATCTACTGTGCGGACCACCCTGCTCTCCCAGCGGTGGCGCCCCCTCTTGCGCCGCGTCCCCCTCAACCTCACCGTTGACAGCTGCCTCTATGATGGGGATTGCAAACGCATGGCCGCAGTCTCCAAGATCCTTGCATCGCACCCTGGGCCAGCGAGATGCCTTGACATCCGCATATTTAGTACCAACTACAAGATCCAAGCCAAGTTCGACGAGTGGTTCTTATACCCCGCCCTAGATCAGCTCGAGGAGCTCAGGTTTGAAGCTAGATGATGTTGCTCTCCTTCCGAGGAGCTCAAAATTGATTTGATCGACTATCGAGGCAGCATATCTGAGATTAAATTGGCCAGGTTCTTTGTTCTGAAGGCAAGTTTGCTCAAGGTAATGAGGTTTGGCGTTCTCTAGCGCAACAATGAATGGTGTGCTGATCACTGCAAGCGTCCACGTCCAAACGACAAAGGCTCCGCAGAAGCTGAATTTGTTTTTAAATCATCAAGTTGCGAGAGACTAAAAAATTTATATGGCAATTAGTGACTTTTCAGGGCGGTGGATTTTAGTTTGTAAGCTAATATTGTATCCACCTAAAGTAACGAAAGTTCTTACGTAAACTTCCTAATAATTCCCTCTTCGTAGGTGCAACATTACTCCTAGCATTTGTAATATCAGTCTGAAACTTGTAATATTATGACTATGCATCACGAGGTACTATGTTATGATAAATGTTCGCGTACATACCCATTAATCGAGTACAGTATTTATTATTACTCGAGGCAACGCACGGGAAATTATGTTGAATACGGCTAGTTAAGCAGGCTAGTTCTATAGCCATGATGATAGTGACTTCACACGGTGAGGCTGACTTTGGTATGCCGAACACGATGCCTACACTCAAGTGTCATCTCCGTCGCAGGGTCTTGTCACTTCACTGTGAGGAGCAGCACGTAATAGTTTGACCAACGGGTAGTACA
>NW_025242452.1:0-3112 GCF_018294505.1 Triticum aestivum
GAACCCAACGAGGAGCAGAAGGAAATGACAAGTGGTTTTCAGCAAGGTAATGTCTGCAAGCACTGAAATTATAAGTAACAAGTAGTTTGATAGCAAGATAATTTGCGACGAGCAAGTAATGATACTAGTAAAAAAAGTGCAGTAAGGTATCCCAATCCTTTTGAGGCAAAGAAAAGGCCAAACAGGCCTCTTATGATAAGCAAAGTGTTCTTGTGGGTACACGGGAATTTCATCAAGTCACTTTCATCATGTTGGTTTGATTTGTGTTCGCTACTTTGATAAATTGATATGTGGGTGGACCGGTGCTTAGGTGCTGTTCTTACTTGAACAAACCTCCTACTTATGATTAACCCCCTCGCAAGCATCCGCAACTACGAGAAAAGTATTAAGAATAAATTCTAACCATAGCATTAAACTTTTGGATCCAAATCAGTCCCTTACGGAATAGCGCATAAACTAGGGTTTAAGCTTCTGTTAGTCTCGCAACCCATCATCTAATAACTACTCCACAATATATTCCCTTAGGCCTAAATATGGTGAAGTGTCATGTAGTCGACATTCACATGACACCACTAAGGGAATCACAACATACATACCATCAAAATATCGAACACATATAAAATTCACATGATTACTTGCAACAAGATTTCTCCCGTGACCTCAAGAACAAAAGTAACTACTCACAAATGATAATCATGCTCAAGATCAGAGGGGTATTAAATAGCATATTGGATCTGAACAAATAATCTTCCACCAAATAAACCATATAGTAATCAACTACAAGATGTAATCAACACTACTAGTCACCCACAAGTACTAATCTATAGTTCTGGTACAAAGATTGAACACAAGAGATGAACTAGGGTTTGAGAGGAGATGGTGCTGTTGAAGATGTTGATGGAGATTGCCCTCCCCAAGATGGGAGAGTTGTTGGTGATGATGATGACGATGATTTCCCCCTCCGGGAGGGAATTTCCCCCGGCGGAATCGCTCCACCAGAGGGCAAACTGCTCCTGCCCAAGTTCCGCCTCGAGACGACGGCGATTCATCCCGAAAGTCCTCCCCTTATTTTTAAGGTCAAAATGACTTATATACCAGAAGAGGGGCACCGGAGGTGGGCTGAGGAGGGCACGACCCAACAGGCCGTGCCTGGGCTCCCTGGTGTGCCCAGGTGGGTTGTGCCCACCTGGTGGGTCCCCTATGGTACTTATTGGCTCCAACATTTCTTATATATTCCATAAAAATTCACCGTAAAGTTTCAACTCATTTGGAGTTGTGCCGAATAGGTAGCCTGACGTAGCTTTTTTAGGTCCAGATTTCCAGCTGTCGAAATTCTCCCCAAAAGCATTAGAAATACTCCAAAAGCATTATTATACATAAAAACAGTATAAATAATAGTAGGTAAACATGATGCAAAATGGACGTATCAACCCCCCAAGCTTAGACCTCGCTTGTTCTCAATCGAAAACTGAAATCGAAAAACATGTCCACATGCTTAGAGAGAGAGAGAGGTGTCGAGAAAAACAAAATACAGACATAGAAGCATCATGTACATTATTATAACAGCAACAAACTTTAACATAAAATTTTTATCATATAACTTCTATCATCGACTTCTCATGAAGAAGTAACAATTCATCACAACATCGAAGTATAAAGCATAAACTCTATTGGAAACCAACAAACTATGTTCTCAGTCAACTTTGCAACTACAATTCATCATGTTTTCAGGAAGGGTCACGTATCGGAGCCTTTAGGCAAGTGCACATACTCAACCATCATATAGTCTTCTATGATTGCTAACACTCACCACATACACATGAGCAAAACGTTTCAACCGGACACGTAGAAAGATAGGGGCTTATAGTTTCGCCTCCCAACGTATCCACCTCAAGGGTGATGCCAACAATAATAACTCATGCTACCCACATCGAACTGGATATATGTGTCTAGATCTTTCCTCACCACATGATGCTTACCAAAGGAGGAAATAAAAAAGAAATAGAGAGAAGAACTTTGACTCTGGCATAAAAGTAAATTCAGAGAAGTAAAAGATAGGCCCTTCGCAGAGAGAAGCAGAGGTTGCCATGGGCTTTTTTGTTTGTATGCTCAATCTCTTACTGCAAAAGAACGTCACATTACATTGCCCCTTATGATATCAACCTTATTATGCAGTCTGTCGCTTTTATTCTTTGCCATCACAAGTTCGTACAACGCTCAATTTTCTCTTACACTAAATGATCCAACACTTTTAGAAGCAATTTTTATTGCGTTATTGCACCGATGACAACTTACTTGAAGGACTTACTTAACCCATAGGTAGGTATGGTGGACTCTCAAAACAAGATTTGGGTTTAAAGGTTTATGGATGAACAAGTAGTATCTCTATTTAGTGCGGAATTTTTGGCTAGCAAAGATGTTAAAGGATCTATGGCAATATAACTTCTATGTGAATATGAATAAACATAAATCATTACGTTATCTTCCTTGTCCAACGTCAACAATTTTGGCATACAATAATTTGATGGGGCTCTCAATCACAAAAAATGTCCAAGATAGTGTATTTGCATGTGAATATTCTCTTCCCTTATTAAATCTTTCATGAATTGCATCATTGACCAATGCCATGTTTGTAAATCTCCAATAAAATTTTCTACTTATACTCTTCCTTATGTGATGTCATTACTTACCATAGGATTAGCATATGATCTTTTTCATTCATTTCCTTCTTTTTATTGAAACATGAAAGTAAAGAAAGCAAAACTCAAACTAACCTTTATTATATATCTCGCACACGATTATAAGGATAGATCACTAAGCAAACTCTCAAAAATAAAGGATCAATATAAACTTTTATTCATCTAAAGCAAAAGATAACTATGGATCGAACTAAGATAAGTAAAGGCAAAAGATAGTGGAGGTGATACGATACCGGGGCACCTCCCCCAAGCTTGGCACAAGCCAAGGGGAGTGCCCATACCCGATACTCAAGTTTCTTTTTGTGATGAAGAAGGAGGTGGCGGTGATGTAGTAGAGATCTTATCCCTGGGTTTCCATTGTAGATGCTCACCGTCATAAGAGGAGGAGTGAGTCTCGTGGGTCCTGCAACTGG
>NW_025242453.1:0-3111 GCF_018294505.1 Triticum aestivum
ACTTAGCCCCGAGCTTCGCCGTGATCTTCGTCTGCACGAGTGCACCTCTTTCCAGAAATTGGTCAATAAGGCCATCAGTGCTGAGACAGGACAGACTGACTATGATGCTACACGCAAGCACTCTCGCGATTTTGGTTCCTCATCCGGCTCCGGATCTCAGAAGCGCCGGGTCTGGATTCCAAACACTGCTCTGCCACCTAGGTTCACTCCGAGGCCATCCTTCGAGGCGCCTCGCCCCAACCAGCAGTATGCACCGCCCAAGGTCTATGGTGGCCCCGCTGCTAATGCTGCTCCACGCCCCAATGTTGTGACATGCTTCAAGTGTGGAGAAACGAGTCACTATTTGCGCGAGTGCCCCCGAAACAACCCCAATCAACCTGGACAATCCGTTGGTCGTGGTAAGCCAGCAGGAAAGACTTACTACGCCAAGCCAGCCACCACTGCACGTGGCCATGTCAACTATGTTTCAGCTGAAGAAACTCATGAGGATCCCAACGTCGTCCTTGGTACGCTCCTTGTTAATTGCCATCCGGCAACTATTCTTTTTGATACTGGAGCTTCTCATTCATTTATCTCTGGGAGCTATGCTCGATTGCACAACACCACATTTTGTGACATGCCCACCTCCATGGAAATTCAAACTCCTGGTTCTAGATGGCAAACCTCTAGGATTAGCCATGGAAATGAAATCCTCGTCGACAGATTGGTCTTCCTTGCATCACTAATAGCTCTCAAGTCCTCGGACATAAATATCATCTTGGGTATGGACTGGATGTCAGCCCATTATGCTAAGATTGATTGCTCTAGTAGAACTGTTCAACTCACTCATCCGTCGGGCAAGACAGTCAATGTTTTGACCCGAGTGTCTAAGCGTCAGCTTTACTCATTAAATGCCAACCCTCTTCCAGACCTTGAAGATGTTCCGGTAGTTCGTGACTTCCTGGATGTCTTCCCAGAAGAACTGCCAGGTATTCCACCTGACAGGGATGTCGAGTTCGTGATAGACCTTGTTCCAGGAACCGTCCCAATTTCTAGAAGACCTTATAAGATGGCACCCCTAGAGCTAGCCGAGCTTAAGAAACAACTCGATGAGTCCTTGAAAAGGGGTTTCATCCGGCCTAGTTCTTCTCCGTGGGCTTGCCCCGTCCTCTTCGTCAAGAAGAAGGATGGTACGGATCGGATGGTTGTAGATTACCGACCCGTCAACCTAGTCACTATCAAGAATAAGTATCCGCTTCCCAGGATCAACAACCTGTATGATCAGCTCGCTGGATCCTCAGTCTTCTCTAAAATGGATTTGAGGTTGGGCTACCATCAAATCAAAATCAAGAACGGGGACATTCCTAAAACGGCCTTTGTTACTCGTTATGGCCAATACGAGTACACCGTCATGTCTTTCGGTTTAACCAATGCTCCAGCCACCTTCTCCCGGTTAATGAACTCAATCTTCATGGAGTATTTGGATAAATTCGTCGTAGTATACCTCGATGATATACTCATCTACTCCAAGAATGAGGAAGAACATGCCGAGCATCTAAGGCTAGTATTGACGAAACTTCGAGAGCATCGCCATTATGCTAAATTCTCTAAGTGTGAATTCTGGTTGCCAGAAGTGACCTATCTAGGCCATGTAATCTCTGGTAAGGGTATTGCTGTCAATCCCGAGCGAGTTCAAGCCGTCCTTGACTGGACTCCACCTGAATCGGTCAAGCAAGTTCGGAGTTTCCTTGGTTTAGCGAGCTACTGTCGCCGCTTCGTCGAGAATTTCTCCAAGGTTGCTAAACCTCTAACTGAACTCCTTAAGAAAGATAAAAAGTTCGAGTGGACACCACAGTGCGAGTTCAGCTTTCAGGAACTGAAAAGACGCCTGACATCTGCTCCCGTACTCATACCACCAGATTTCTCTAAGGACTTTGTTATCTATTGCGACGCCTCGCGACAAGGACTAGGTTGCATACTCATGCAAGATCGTCATGTGATTGCCTACGCTTCCCGACAGTTGCGTCCACATGAGGATAATTATCCTACACATGATCTAGAGCTTGCAGCCGTAGTCCATGCACTCAAAACATGGTGACATTACCTTCTCGGTAATCGTTGCGAGATTTTCACTGATCACCAAAGTCTGAAATACATCTTCACCCAACCGGATTTGAATCTCAGGCAAAGACGTTGGGTTGAATTGATCACAGATTACGAATTAGGAATAACTTATACCCCGGGCAAAGCCAACGTCATGGCTGATGCGCTAAGCCGTAAATCTTATTGTAACAACTTGATGTTACAACAAAGTCAACCACTTCTCCACGAGGAATTCTGTAAGCTTAACCTTCACATTGTTCCTCGAGGTTTTCTATCCACCCTGGTGGCGAAACCTACCCTTACGGATCAGATCATCAAAGCTCAGAAGGTAGATCCGGGAATCTCCCGTATTAAGAGAAACATCAAGAAAGGAGTTGCGGATTGTTTCTCCGTTGATGACCAAGGAGTTGTGTTCTTTGGAGACCGCCTAGTGGTTCCCAAGGTACGCAACCTGAGGCGATTGATCCTTAAGGAAGCTCATGAATCTCCTCTCACCATTCATCCCAGTAGTACTAAAATGTATCAAGACCTACGCCAGAGGTTTTGGTGGACTAGGATGAAGAGAGAAATTTCTCAATACATTGCTAATTGCGACGTCTGTCGACGTGTTAAAGTAGAGCATCAACGACCTGCTGGCACCCTTCAGCCTTTGGCTATTCCTGAATGGAAATGGGATAAAATCAGTATGGATTTCATTACCGGGTTTCCCAGGACCAAGAGAGGGAATAATGCTATCTTCGTTGTTGTCGATCGTCTTTCCAAAGTAGCTCACTTCCTACCTGTTCGTGAGAGTATAACCACGAGCAAGCTAGCTGACTTGTACATCTCCCAAATAGTGTCTCTTCATGGTGTTCCATTGGAAATTAACTCGGACCGTGGAAGTCTCTTCACCTCTCGATTTTGGGAAAGTTTCCAGAATGCTATGGGAACTCGTCTCTCCTTTAGCACCGCCTTCCACCCTCAATCAAGTGGTCAGGTAGAACGAGTTAATCAAATTCTGGAGGATATGCTCCGAGCTTCTGTCATCTC
>NW_025242454.1:0-3111 GCF_018294505.1 Triticum aestivum
CCTTCCTCTTAAGCCTGCCCGATCTGGACGCCCTTTGCCGACGAGTCCCCAAGGGCTCGGCACCGCGCTCTGACTGTCGTGTCTGCAAAAATACGACACTTCAGGTGTAAGGCATGGCATCAGAAAGGAATCCTCTTTGGAGGATAGGGTTTTTTTGGCTTGGCTTACACGTGATGTAGGTAGCAGTCCGGGAAAGTCGGCGATAATAGCCACTAAGGCGCCATCGCAACTCGCCAGATAAAATATCCCGTTGACAAGCTCCACAGTAATATTTGGATCTTCTTCGAGTCTTGGATCGAAGGCCCTTCCGGGGTCCTCTGGCTGCGGGGAGGGGCTGGAGATTCCTTCTACGGCCCTCCTCAGTTCCTGCTCGAAAATATCGAGGTAAATAATCTTGACGAAGAACGCCAGAATGAGTGAAGCGGGGGAAGGAGTGACGACTTACCCAGCTTGGGGGGTTGTACATAGAAAACCCATCCCGTAGTTTAATATGAAGGAATTCTTATTCTTCTCCTTTATACAAATCAGACAATATCCTCGCCAGAGTAGTGGCGGAGTCCGGACCCTTACGGCCACAACGGGTGGCATCATCTTCCCCGTTGTAGTGCCACATGGGCTTCCCCCGATATTGAAGCGGCTGCACTCCCCGCATTATGCATATTGCAATAACCTTGACTATTGTCAGCCCTGATTTGGCCAGTAACTTTATCCTGCTCATCAGGAAGTGTATTTCTCTCGTATCCTCCTCTTGGGGGCCCCATGGGCGCCAACTTCGGCGTGCCTTCAGCGGAGCATTACTAAACTTAGGGAGACCTGTCCGGACTGGATCCGGAAGGGGAACGTCATTGACATGAAACCACTCCGAGGGCCAGTTCTCCGGTGCCTTCTTGGGAGTACCGGATAGGTATCCGGTCTCGGCGACGCGCCATACTTCAGCTCCACCCACTTGACATATGGATTCCCCGTGGTTGCGGGGGACGAGGCAGAACAACTTCTTCCATAACCCGAAGTTAGCCTCACAGCCCAGAAATGGTTCAGAAAGGGCGACGTATCCTGCTATGTGCAGCATGGAGGCAGTGGTGAAGTTGTGCAGCTGGAGGCCGTAGAACCCCAGGAGCCCGTGAAGGAATGGGTGGATTGGAAACCCAACGCCTCTCAGCAGATGCTAGATGAGGCATATTCGCTCCCTCGGGGATAGATTAGGAGATCTCTCCGCTTGCTCCCCGCCATTATAGGTGGCTAGTCCGGCTTGGACTGGGACCATGAATGCTGGTGGAAGAAACCCTTGGGTCTGCAGCTCTATTAAGCGGCTTTGAGGAACTGGACACTCTTCCCAATTGCGTGGCTTGGAGCAAGGGGAATGAGAAGAAGAGCTGTGGCGACCAGCCATGTTGGAATGGTTTTTTTCGGAGCACTCTGCTGGATTCTTGCTCGAGGGAAGAGGGTAAGGTTTGGATCTGAGAATCCCCGTCTCTTCAAATAGACGATTTTGCCTGCCGGACCGGGGGTGGCAAATGCAAAAATGCCTCGACTCCTCGTATTTGCTTGACACGTGGAGACGGTCATTATTGAAGCACAGAAGCCGAGGAGTACAACATTGATGGGAAGCTGGACACTGTTTGTTGCAACAGGTACTTTGGAGTATTCGGAGATGGAACCCGCCTTGCAATGCCGAAGACAAACTGCGCGCCGGACTCATCGTCATTGAAGCCAGGTTCAGGGGCTATTGAGGGAGTCCTCGATTAGGGGGTATCCGGACAACCGGACTATATACCTTGGCCGGACTGTTGGACCGTGAAGATGCAAGACTCAAGACTTCGTCCTGTGTCCGGATGGGACTCTCCTTTGCGTGGAAGACAAGCTTGGCGATCCGGATATTATATTTCCTTCTTTGTAACCGACTCCATGTAAACCCTAGCCCCCTCTTGTGTCTATATAAATCGGAGGGTTTAGTCCTTAGAGGGATGATCACAATCATAATCATCATAGGCTAGCTTCTAGGGTTTAGCCTCTACGATCTCGTGGTAGATCAACTCTTGTAATACCCATATCATCAATATCAATCAAGCAGGAAGTAGGGTTTTACCTCACTTGAGAGGGCCCGAACCTGGGTAAAACATCGTGTCCCTTGCCTCCTGTTACCATCAGCCTTAGACGCACAGATCGGGACCCCCGGCCCGAGATCTGCCGGTTTTGACACCGACAACAATGCCGGACAATCCTCCTACAGATGATGTAGATAGATTCTCCGCTACAAACTCCGAAGTGGCGAGCGCCATGAATCATAGGCGATGACGGGCCACACTACGCGACCCTAATTTCTCTGACGAGGCTGCTCAAGATGGCCTCGCTAGATCCACGGACCAGTACGTAAAGGATATACGAGTAAGAAAATTTTATAAGTAGCCCCTGAGACTTGAAACAGTTGGCACAACTGATTTCAGGATCCTTGTGTGCATAGGTTCTGACAGAGAACAATACTCAGTTGTCTAAAGAGATGGAGGAGCGCAACGCCAAACTACGGGCCGCAATTGCCGGAATGGAAGAGTCCGCAAAGGCCCCATCTGGTAATGCTTGTTTTGATCAAGAATAATGCAAAAGCATGTATCAGTTAGTATTCGGCATGAATGAAAATCTAACAATAGATTCTGCAGACAATCGTGGAGGCAATCCGAAGATTGTACCAGAGGATGAGCAATATGCTCAACGGAAGCTGAAGGCTGGCCAGCGCGTGCTTACAAAGGTTATACAGGGGAAAAATAATCTCCAGGACACGAACACCTTACTGGACGTCGAATTAAAGGATGTTCGGGCCCAGCTTGCTGACTCCATGAAGGAGAATAAGAGGCTTCGATGCGGCATATTTAGTAAGTGCTCTAACGAACCACGACAAAGTTCGGCAAAGAAGTGTGCTAACAGAATTATGTCTATAGGTATGGTGACAGGTCGTCCCGAAGAAGAGATGCCCGGATCTGCCGGTGATCTTCTGCAGGAGCTCTCACAACTGCACGAACAAGTTCGGTAGGTGATGCAGGGCATTGCCCAGGCCTTATGGCCATCCGCCTCCCTGCCAGGGGGCATGGGGGAGCTTGTGGAGATGCTCAAGGGAGC
>NW_025242455.1:0-3111 GCF_018294505.1 Triticum aestivum
TCCGGCCTCCCCTGCCTGCGTGCAGCCCATCTGGGCCGAGGCCCTTGTACCCCTTCACCCTTAGACTATATATACTCCCCCTCCACCTACGTTTTAGGGTTAGCATTGGTTTAGCTCATATTTGTGTCAGAGCCTTGCTCATCCACTTGGTTACTTCTCCTTGGAGCTCACGACCTCTTCGGAGAAGATCCCCGAAGCGGATTCAAGACCCCTTTCTAGGGAAGACTATCAAGACCTCCTCATGGAGAAGAACGGTTCCTTTGTATCCTTACCTTTGTTGACTTTGGATCTCGTGTATCTCTTTGTGTTCTTTGATCTAGCACTTGTGTGATCGATTCCTTGTTGGTTGAGTGATTTCTCTCGTTCCTCCCCGTGATTTCCTCGTGTTCTTCTGCGCGTTCTTCGTGTTTCCCCGTAGGATCCACTCCAAACATGAAAGATCGTCCACATAGGGTTCCGCCCTACATCACATTGTCCCACCCCCCTGCCGGAGGAATCGGTCGGACCTCTACTGACGAAGATGCTGGTCCCCGCGCCTTACAAGGCGCCGAAAAAAGAGGCCTCCAAGAAGGTCAAGAAGACCCCGAGTGGCCATCGCCGTCGCGAGGCTTCGGACGCCAAATCCGAAGACTCCGGCGACGATCCTTCGTCCGAGGACGAAGAGGAGGAAGTAGAGGAGGATGAGCCTCACTCTGATGGCGGGAGGAAGAGGACGACATCCACATCTCTGGAGGCCGGATCGCCCAAGAGGGGAGAAATTTCCCTCCCAGGGGCATCCCCCACGGCTGCCGACAGCAGCCCGGAGTGGGATCCCAGGGCCTAGCCCCTGGAGAAGTCGTAAGTATTCGAACACGCATATGCGTCCGGGATTATTTTTGGGTATAGTAGTTTTGACTGTTGCCTACGTATTGCACAGTCCGGCAAGGTCCTGCGCCGGCCGGTCCTCGTCGGAGGATTCACTGGGCTTAGACGCTTTGGCGAGCGAGACGCCTCCGCAGGCCCCTTCCCCAAAGTCCGGGCGCGTCACTGAGGTGTCATCTTGACAAGACCCGGACCAGGGAGGACATGTCCCTGGCACCGGACACGCAGGGATGGATACGCCCCCCGCGACCTCTAGGGTTCCGAGATCGAGCGAGCAGCCACCCCCAATGGTGGGGGGGGGCTGCCTACCCCGTCGGTGTCCTCTGTTCGAGCGGAGCTACTTGGTGGTCTATCGACAGCGTTGAAGAACGCGTCTATTGTCGATGAGCATCGGGCCCTCATGGGTGCGGTGGTCGAGAAGATTCAGTCTGCCGAGAGCGGGCTGAACGAGTCCTGCCTTGGCCTTATAAAGGCTTTTGAGGTATGTTTCCTAGGAAACCTTTGAGGAATTGTCATAATATGAGCAGTAGCCCCTGATGCACTATCCGGCGGAGGAGACAAAGCCGGACAGGGGATCAAATCCCCTGCTCTCGCAGGAGCCTATGTGAATGACGTATACCCTTTTGCGTGAAAACAGGCATCTGCAGAGAGGGCGGCCGCTTATAATGCGGAAGTGTCCGAACTGAAGCAGCGCCTTACGCGGGCCGAGGAGGAACTCGGCCGTGTGAAGAAGCAATTGGAAGACAAGCAAGGTATGTTGAAAACATTTGTCTTGAGGTTGGCACGAACGAATAGTTTTGCATAATGAAAAATATTGGTATTGTGTGCTCTAGGGGCGGGTGCCGAATACGAGGCACTAAAGAAAGCTTTGGCTGATGCCAACAAGAAGGTTGAGGCCGAACAGGCGCTTCGTGAAAAACACGAGGCCAGGGTTATCACAGCTGAGCGAGAGCTCCAGGAGGCTGTGAAGAAAAGTGAGGGCTTGGAGCAGAGTCTAGAAGGGAAAGAATCCGAGCTCGCCCAAACTCTCGATGCTGCAGAAGGTGCTCGGGAAGAAGCCCAAGGTGATGCGCGGGACATCCAGGAGGCCCGGAAAGTGGCGGCTGTTAAGGCCTTCTGTATTCTTAGCATTTTATATGTTGGAATGTGAAGAATCCTAGGCGGCAAGCTGAATTCTTATTTTTCCAGGGGCTTTTGTGGATCTTCCTCGTAGCATATCAGATGCTGCTCAGTTCTACCGCACCGAGGGGAAGAAGACTGCGAAGAGGGATTTCTGGTCGCAGTATCTGGCGCCGAACTATCCGGTGCCATTTATCGATCAATTGAAACAGCTGGTCGAACTGCACCAGGCGGCCGAACTAGCCATGAAGGACTTAGTTGTCCGGTTGTGGCCTGCGGAGCCGATTCCAAGCAGCTACTTTAGACTCGTCAAGCGGATTGTGGGCGCCTGTCCTCGGCTTGATGCTATCAAGCGATCAATTTGTATAGAGGGCGCGCGTATGGCGTTTGCCAGTGCGAAAGTGCATTGGGGGAGGCTTGACGCGGAGAAGCTGATGACTGAGGGGCCGCCGGAGGGTAAGGAGCACCGCAAGCCCGAGCTCTATTATGAAGGTGTAATGAAAGGGGCCCGCCTTGTGGCAGACAAGTGTGCTAAAGACATCATATTTCCCTGAGGGCATTTGTGCTGCCTGTTGTAATATGGGAAAATGGCCTGTTTATTATATTTTATTTGGACATGTGTTCTTCCTGTGCGGCTGTTTATTATATGCAAATTCTGAGAGTTGGCCAGTCGTCGGCTTCTGCCCCCTCGTAAAAAGGATACGGAGGTGTTCGGGATATATGTGAACACACTTTATCCCTTAGTTGGGTCCTTTTAAGGAGGTGTATCTTTCGGTGAACCAGGCAATCGGACTATAAGACTTTATTACTCTCACTTAGCCATAGAAATTCGAGTATGGTCGGCGCAGCCCCTAGTGTTCGGAAGGCCGAGCTAGGGGCTCTATTGGCGCCTGATCAGAAGACCGATCCGTCATACTCAGCATTTATAATGGTGTTGTGCGGAATAAATCTTTAGGGATTTTATAACCTCTCGAACAGCGGACCGGCTCTCGCTTCATCATGACAATCGGTTTTCGGCTTTCTCTACTGAGGTGCTCGTCCGACTGAACCGGGACACAATCGCAGTAGTTCTCCCAGGCGCTACCTTAGCCAATAGAACGGAACGTAAGGTACCAAAACATGGGAGCCGGG
>NW_025242456.1:0-3111 GCF_018294505.1 Triticum aestivum
GAATAGACCTTCGTGGTCAGGCTGACCGTGCTTCCAGCATCGTCAGTAACCTCAGGAGATTGGTTTAACGATTGCTAAGGCGCAACATCGTGCACGTTTGTAGTCGGATCGTCAAAGTCGTCTCCACCAAATCGATAGTTATCATCTCATCGAAAGATCACGACCCTTTGCCTTTATCATTACTAGAGCTCGTGCACGCCAACTAAATTACCAGGTACTTTCGTTTCTTGGTAATGATTCTAATGTTCATGAGAATATGATGCTGCCTAAATTGGATACATTTGTTTTGCTTACAAATGAAGGGCCTAGCTTGGAGAAGGATGAACATTGGAGCAAGAACAAGAACGGAGTTACAGGTGATGATTTCAGGACTTTGAAGCCACCATAATGGGTGCGTGAAGCCTTGGACGAAATATACAAGATGCCACTTCATAAATTTCGTCCCGAGGCTATTTTAGGTGCTGCGTCACCTTATTATTGGGCCAGGCCCATGTAATTTCGAAATACATAAGTATAGGCTATTTTTAGAGTCCGTATGTGTGGGGAAACAAGAGATAGGGTTGATTTCGGACCCCTCCACCAAGGGCCACGAAATTCCCCCCTCTTCCTCCATATATACAGCCCTTAGGGCATCGTTTAGACTTTGGGTTTTGTTTAGATTAAAGTTCGCCATAGCTGCAACTTCGCGTACTTCGTTTGTGTTCAACGACCAGACCAAGGCGTCACAGAACCCCACCTTGATCAATAAAGCTTTCATCTTATATTCGCAATATCCAGATTGCAATCTCAGTTTCTTGCTTGTTCTTCGTTTGCTTGCAGGAAAGAGACCCTCGTGGTCAGGTTGATCGTGCTCCGGCGTGGTCAATAACCTCTGGGAGTTGGTTTAGCGCTTGCTAAGGCGCGACGTCCTCGCACGTTCGTAGTTGGATCGTCAAAGTCGACTGCCACCAAAGCGATATCCATCATCTCATCGAAAGACGGGACACCTTTGCCTCTATCATTATTAGGAATTACAAACTGGCATGATTAGATGTGGTATTGTTGAGGAGAATGAAGCTATGCTTGCACGTTTTACGGGTGGATTAAATAGAGAGATTCAGACCATTCTAGAGTATAAGGAGTATACTAATATCACTCGTTTATTCCATCTTGCTTGTAAAGCTGAACGTGAGGTGCAGGATCGACAAGCAATGGCGCGCACTAACTTTTCTGCAGGTCGACCTTCCTCATGGACACCGCGTGCATCTTCTACTTCCACTACACCAGCACCTCCATCAGTTGCCACCTCCAGCCGTGATACAAGAAAGCAGGCACAACCGCCACTATCTGCCAAGAGCGCACCTGCCGGACCTACACAGAGCTCTTCCTCTTCCATGGCATCAACAGGGCACACAAGTGATATTTTTTGTCGTCGTTGTAAAGGAAGAGGTCATTATGCAAGAGAATGCAAATCTCAGCGTGTGATGATTGCTACTGAGGATGGTGGGTATGAGTCCGCTAGTGACTATGATGAGGAGACTTTGGCCCTTATTACACGTGAAGAACATGGTGGTTATGATTCTGACCATGAGACGCAATACATGGCTCCTGAAGACGCTGACAGGTATGAATGTTTAGTTGCTCAACGTGTTTTGAGTGTGCAGGTCACACAAGCTGAGCAAATCAGAGGCACAATTTGTTCCATACAAAGGGAGTTGTGAAGGAACGTTATGTGCGCGTCATCATAGACGGAGGGAGCTGCAACAACTTGGCTAGCATGGAGATGGTGGAGAAGCTATCTCTCACCACAAGACCACATACACATCCTTACTGCATCCAATGGTTCAACAACATCGGCAAGGTTAAGGTAACACGTACTGTTCATGTGCATTTTAGTATCTCTACATATGCTGATTATGTTGATTGTGATGTGGTACCTATGCAAGCATGTTCTTTATTACTTGGTCGACAATGGCAATTTGATAAAAATTCTGTCCACCATGGTAGAAACAATCACTATACTCTTGTTCATAAGGATAAAAATATTACTTTGTTTCCTATGACTCCTGATTCCATTTTGAAAGATGATATTGATAGAGCTAATAAAGCAAAACAAGAGAAGAATAAGAGTGAAAATCAGATTGTGGCAAAAGAATTTGAGCAACAAATGAAGCCTAATAATAAACCATCTAGTGTTGCTTCTGAAATTAAATTGAAAAGTGCATGTTTACTTGCAACTAAATCTGATATTGATGAGCTAGATTTTAGCAAATCTGTTTGCTATGCTTTTCTGTGCAAAGAGGCATTATTTTCATTCGAGGACGTGCCTTCCTCTTTGCCCCCTGCTGCCACTAACATTTTGCAGGAGTTCGCTGACGTCTTCCCACAAGACGTGCCACCGGGATTACCACCTATTCGAGGGGTTGAACATCAAATTGACTTAATTCTTGGTGCATCGCTACCCAACCTTGCACCATACCGTACCAATCCAGAGGAGACGAAGGAGATTATGCGTCAAGTACAAGAGCTTCTCGACAAAGGTTATATATGCGAATCCCTTAGTCCTTGTGTTGTTCCTATTATTTTAGTGCCGAAAAAGGATGGTACATCGCGTATGTGTGTTGATTGTAGAGGCATTAATAATATTACTATTCGTTATCGTCATCCTATTCCTAGGCTAGATGATATGCTTGATGAATTGAGTGGCTCTACAATATTCTCCAAAGTTGATTTGCGTAGTGGATACCATCAAATTCGTATGAAATTGGGGGATGAATGGAAAACAGCATTTAAAACTAAGTTTGGATTATATGAGTGGTTAGTCATGCCTTTTGGGTTAACTAATGCACCTAGTACTTTCATGAGATTAATGAACGAAGTTTTACGTGCTTTCATTGGACGATTTGTGGTAGTTTAATTTGATGACATATTGATTTATAGCAGAACTTTGGAGGAACATTTGGAACATTTACGTGATGTTTTTATTGCTCTACGTGATGCACGTTTGTTTGGTAACCTTGGGAAGTGCACCTTTTGCACTGACCGAGTGTCTTTTCTTGGCTATGTTGTTACTCCACAGGGAATTGAAGTTGATAAAGCCAAGATTGAAGCTATTGAGAGTTGGCCGCAGCC
>NW_025242457.1:0-3111 GCF_018294505.1 Triticum aestivum
TGGCCAACCTATTATCTTGTTTTTGCTACAACGAAAGTTTCCTTGGAATCGCTACTCACCCATCTCTGCAACATTGCTTCAGACTGAGCATGGTTAATGTATTAAATCCGTATCTAGATGTCAACTTAGTGGGACCAATTATCCCTCGCCTTTAACAAAATTGGAATTGATGGTAAGTTTTGATTAGAGATCGATGAGAAGATAAATAAAGGAAGGGTAATCATGTTTGCATGTTTCTGTTGATATAAAACATTTTAGCATCATAACCAAAGCTTATTCATTACATTAATCAGGCCATTTCAACTGCATATACTCATTCATTCAACTGCTTCGAAAGTTAAAGCAGAGAATTCTTTTATTTTTTGGAATAGGAACTGCATATGTAAAATAATGTTCATGCCGATGAACAAGAAAAACATACTTGCCCACATAATTGTTTAATTACGACCTCTAGGTCGGCCAACATTTTGATTCTACAAAGCACATGAGCAAAATGCAAGCCTTTATTGTACTTGGATATTAAGAATTTTCATGCATTAATTATTTTAGGAATACCATGTGAAACTGCACACAGGTCAAAACATTGACTTAAATATATTATATACAAATGATTAGATGTCTTTCAGGAAAGTTGACACTTCAAATAATGAATTTTCATAAATCTTGTTCGGAAAATGGTTACACGCGTAGACAATTAAGTCCATCAAGTGTTCCTTTCCAAAAAATCTGAAATTGAAAAAACGTGATCAAACAATATCCAAAATATATAAAAATGAAAAACATGATCAAACAAAATCTGAAAATGAAAAAACATGATCATAAATACTCCTATATAAGGGAGCCAAAAGTGCATTTTTTTTAAAACATGATCAAGCAACATCTAAAAAGTTGAGACAGCAAACATAATCAAATGTTCGAGCTTCTTGCAAATTGTCAGTCAAAAATAACATCCGAGGAGCTCTGGCACAAAAAAACAATGCCCAAAAAGTGAGCAAAACTTTGAACATTGATTTTTTGTTCGTGAGAGCTCCTCGAATGTTATTTTGGCCGAAAATTTGCAAGATGCTCGGACATTTGATGACTTTTGATATCTCAAAATTTCAGATTGTTGAATTTTGTTAATCATGTTTTCTCTTTTTTTTTTGCAAACTCAGGTGTAGTACACTCAGATGAAGATCCACTCTTGAGAAGTGGATTTGGTAGTTATAAAATAATTGGCTTATTTAGCGCAAAATAACATAAAATAGTATAGAACACTCGCATACAAATAATTGGTTGAAAATTAAAAGGTGGCAATCTGCAAACCATACACAACAAATTTGAGGGAAGATAATAAATGAATTGAACCATGTTAACTCGCAGCTTCAATAAAACTGGTCTGCAACACACTCATCTAAAACTTGGTTGAGTAAAGTATGATCAACGTTAACAATTGGTCCTGCTTTCTTTGGACCATCCTCTTGTAACCTAGGGGATGCACTCGTTGTATTAAGCATTACACTACAAAACTCTTAACTATTCCATCGTCCAGGTCATGCATATATATAGGAGTATTTTCTGAAGACATTCCGTTACATTACAAATAACTTATTTGGTTCGCTGGAGTGCAACTGACAGTTTACTAATTTTTTTAGTTAATTAGTTCAAATGCAGAACCTTCGTTATGTTGACACTGACATACAAATAGCTCATGATAGCTCAATCTGACAGGTCATTTTACTCACTTCTTTTGAAAGTGTATATGAGACATGCTTGACTGATATTATAATTCAAATGAAATAAAAGGATAAGCAGTTGTACATGTACTCCCTCCATTCCTAAATATAAGTCTTTTTAGAGATTCTAATATGGACTACGTGAGGCTTCATTGACAGTGTGACGAAGGAAGGGGACATGGAGAAGGGGATGGTCCAGGCATGATATCTGAGAGGATTGAAAGGACCTTCTCCTTACCCACACGTTGTGTTGCCTGTGTGATTGGGGTTCAGCTGAAGACGGCGGATTGGATAGGAGGAAAGGAGCAGCGCTAGGGTGCTAGGGCTCTGCCTTGGTGTTTTTTTAGGGGGTGGGAGTTGCATCAGCAGAGGAAGGAGAGTCCTAGAGATGGGTTTTTTGGCTGAAGTGGCACAACAACCGAGAACTCCATAAGGCGTCACATCCGACGGTTAGAGATAATTAATTTCAAGATCAGACGGCTAGTTTGCTTAGTTTGTGAGGGTTAACGTGGAGGCTCGTAAGGTGCATCCAATTAGTAAATATAAGAAGCTATTTAGTAGCTTCTGGTCACTGAGATTTGGTTTTGCCCTTAGGTCATAGGTTCAAGTTCCACACATCACGTGGCCTTTTATTGTATTTTCCCTTTTAAATCGGTTTTGGCCGGATTTGATCAAATAAATGAGTTTATGGACTAAATCTGATCACTTTTCGAGTTGGTGGCCTAAAGCATGCATTTTATTTGAGTTAATAGACTAATGGCGCATTTCACTCTAGAACTGGGGAGAGACATCCTTGTTATTCTAAAAAAAAGGATCTTATTGTGGAGATTGGGACCATCCATTTCAAGCATTGTTTACACGAAACAACTTGTACTACTCAAGAGATTGCTAGATTTAGTTTTGAGATTAAGATTTCTTGTAATAATTGATGAGCCCCTTGATTTTATCCTTAACTCTCTCTTAAACAATTTAAGTGTCATTTGAGATCATAAAGTAAGCCATGATGGCGATCCCTCAAAAAATTTATAGGGTTCTAAATAAAAAAATATGATCGTACTTTGCGGATAATACATATAACATGTTATGTATAGTTTGGCTAGCTTCTTGGTTGTATTTGGCTTTGCATCATGAATGCAACGAGCCATTTGATAAAGTTGAGTCCTACCATGATGAAAACAAGAGGTATGGCTGCTACAAAAAATTCGTTAAGACAGTCTGGACAGCAATAGACTTACACAACATTAAGAAAGTACATATATAGGTTGTAGTTACAACATACCATGATAGTGTCAGGTGAAACATAGCTTCTAGTGCAAAAAGTTCTTTAAACTAAATTTAGTCAAGTGGAGGCAGCTTTTGGGGGGTAGAAATCGGGTTTTGATGCACTAATCATTCA
>NW_025242458.1:0-1860 GCF_018294505.1 Triticum aestivum
CTACAAATGAACTCTGAAAAGGTAGAAAGTTTGCATGGTGTCATCATTTCACCCACATAGCATGTGCAAGAAAGTAGAGAGGCTTAAGGCAAAAACTGGATGCACTTCGTGTACAAAACAGATAATCTCATTCGAAGTATCAGGGTTTCATACGGAAACTCGTCTGTTACAAAGGGATTTCATTTTCTTGAACTTATTTGAACTCCATAGTTTTTCTATGTTCAAAATCAACCATTCAAAGGCACATCATCAATTTTCAACCCTTTCTGTCTTCATTTGTTATTTTCATGCATTTACTGATTTTTTTGAGCTATAAGACCCTCAAATTGAGAAGCACTACAAATGAACTCTGAAAAGATTGAATGTTGGCATGGTGTCATCATTTCACCCACATAGCATGTGCAAGAAAGTAGAGAGGCTTACGGCAAAAACTGGATGCACTTCGCGTACAAAACGGACAATCTCATTCGAAGTATCAGGGATTCACACGGAAACTCGTCCGTTACAAAGTTATTTCATTTTCTTGATCTTATTTGAACTCCATAGTTTTTCTGTGTTCAAAATGCACCATTCAAAGCCACATCATCAATTTTCAACCCTTTCTGACTTCATTTGTATTTTTCATGCATTTACTGATTTTTTTGAGCTATAAGACCCTGAAATTGAAAAGCACTACAAATGAACTCTGAAAAGGTTGAAAGTTGGCATGGTGTCATCATTTCACCCACATAGCATGTGCAAGAAAGTAGAGAGGCTTACGGCAAAAACTGGATGCACTTCGTGTACAAAACGGACAATCTCATTCGAAGTATCAGGGTTTCACACGGAAACTCGTCTGTTACAAAGGGATTTCATTTTCTTGAACTTATTTGAACTCCTAGTTTTTCTGTTTTCAAAATGCACCATTCAAAGCCACATCATCGATTTTCAACCCTTTCTGACTTCATTTGTTATTTTTCATGCATTTACTTATTTTTTTGAGCTATAAGACCCTGAAATTGAAAAAAGCACTACAAATGAACTCGGAAAAGGTTGAAAGTTGGCATGGTGTCATCATTTCACCCACATAGCATGTGCAAGAAAGTAGAGAGGCTTAGGGCAAAAACTGGATGCACTTCGTGTACAAAACGGACAATCTCATTCGAAGTATCAGGGTTTCACACGGAAACTCGTCTGTTACAAAGGGATTTCATTTTATTGATCTTATTTGAACTCCATAGTGTTTTTGTGTTCAAAATGCACCATTCAAAGCCACATCATCAATTTTCAACCCTTTCTGACTTCATTTGTTATTTTTCATGCATTTACTGATTTTTTTGAGCTATAAGACCCTGAAATTGAAAAGCCTACAAATGAACTCTGAAAAGGTAGAAAGTTTGCATGGTGTCATCATTTCACCCACATAGCATGTGCAAGAAAGTAGAGAGGCTTAAGGCAAAAACTGGATGCACTTCGTGTACAAAACAGACAATCTCATTCGAAGTATCAGGGTTTCATACGGAAACTCGTCTGTTACAAAGGGATTTCATTTTCTTGAACTTATTTGAACTCCATAGTTTTTCTATGTTCAAAATGAACCATTCAAAGGCACATCATCAATTTTCAACCCTTTCTGTCTTCATTTGTTATTTTCATGCATTTACTGAGTTTTTTGAGCTATAAGACCCTGAAATTGAGAAGCACTACAAATTAACTCTGAAAAGATTGAATGTTGGCATGGTGTCATCATTTCACCCACATAGCATGTGCACGAAAGTAGAGAGGCTTACGGCAAAAACTGGATGCACTTCGTGTACAAAACGGACAATCTCATTCGAAGTATCAGGGATTCACACGGAAACTCGTCCGTTACAAAGTTAT
>NW_025242458.1:1870-2420 GCF_018294505.1 Triticum aestivum
TTCTGACTTCATTTGTTATTTTTCATGCATTTACTGATTTTTTTGAGCTATAAGACCCTGAAATTGAAAAGCCTACAAATGAACTCTGAAAAGGTAGAAAGTTTGCATGGTGTCATCATTTCACCCACATAGCATGTGCAAGAAAGTAGAGAGGCTTAAGGAAAAAACTGGATGCACTTCGTGTACAAAACGGACAATCTCATTCGAAGTATCAGGGTTTCACACGGAAACTCGTCTGTTACAAAGGGATTTCATTTTCTTGAACTTATTTGAACTCCTAGTGTTTCTGTTTTCAAAATGCACCATTCAAAGCCACATCATCGATTTTCAACCCTTTCTAACTTCATTTGTTATTTTTCATGCATCTACTGATTTTTTTGAGCTATAAGACCCTGAAATTGAAAAAAGCACTACAAATGAACTCGGAAAAGGTTGAAAGTTGGCATGGTGTCATCATTTCACCCACATAGCATGTGCAAGAAAGTAGAGAGGCTTAGGGCAAAAACTGGATGCACTTCGTGTACAAAACGGACAATCTCATTCGAAGTAT
>NW_025242458.1:2430-3111 GCF_018294505.1 Triticum aestivum
ATCATCGATTTTCCACCCTTTCTGACTTCATTTGTTATTTTTCATGCATTTACTGATTTTTTTGAGCTATAAGACCCTGAAATTGAAAAAAGCACTACAAATGAACTCTGAAAAGGTTGAAAGTTGGCATGGGGTCATCATTTCACCCACATAGCATGTGCAAGAAAGTAGAGAGTCTTACGGCAAAAACTGGATGCACTTCGTGTACAAAACGGATAATCTCATTCGAAGTATCAGGGTTTCACATGGAAACTCGTCTGTTACAAAAGGATTTCATTTTCGTGAACTTATTTGAACTCCTAGTTTTTCTGTTTTCAAAATGCACCATTGAAAGCCACATCATCGATTTTCAACCCTTTCTGACTTCATTTGTTATTTTTCATGCATTTACTGATTTTTTTTGAGCTATAAGACCCTGAAATTGAAAAAAGCACTACAAATGAACTCTGAAAAGGTTGAAAGTTGGCATGGTGTCATCATTTCACCCACATAGCATGTGCAATAAAGTAGAGAGGCTTACGGCAAAAACTGGATGCACTTCGTGTACAAAACGGACAATCTCATTCGAAGTATCAAGGATTCACACGGAAACTCGTCTCTTACAAAGGGATTTCATTTTCTTGATCTTATTTGAACTCCATAGTTTTTCTGTGTTCAAAATGCACCATTCAAAGCCACATC
>NW_025242459.1:0-3111 GCF_018294505.1 Triticum aestivum
TTCAACCTCATAAGATCAGAGTTTTACTAGCTTATCATTGCAGAGGCAACTGAAATTCTTCTATATTGCTGTCAATCTCTCAGCCATCCTTAGATACTTACCTGTTCTAATCTCAAAGCAAATCACATTGGTTCAGATGATTGACTGAAACTTAGGCCAACTTAGGCCAAAAGCCTAAGCTTGGGGGAGTACATATTTCTCACCGACATTACATTCATGTTCACACACTCATTCTAGTTGTCGGTGCTCATACTTTTTCATTGTACTATCCATGCTAGTTTAATTTCTTTTTCTTTCTTTCTTCTTGTGTGTTTGATAAACCTTAAGAAAAACCAAAAAAATTAGTTCGCTTACTTTCCATGTCTGTAGTAGTAATTAGAAGAAAACCCAAAAAGATTTCTCGTTCTTCTTTTGCTTGTTGGGAGCTTTCCCATGTAAATAGTTTTATTTCTTCTCTTTCCTTTGGGGGTCGATAGGAGAAGACCATAATGAAAATGTTTAGTGGCTCTAATATGCATGACTGATGATTTAACCAAGAGCCCATATTACCTTGTCTTCTCCTTTGAATTGAATGCTTGCAGATTCCAACTTAGTCCAATGCATGTGCACTATTATTATTATCCACACCGTTCGATCGTGCAAGTGAAAGGCAATAATGACGATATATGATGGAGTGATTGAGATGAGAGAAGCTGGTATGAACTCGACCTCTCTTGTTTTTGTAAATATAATTAGTTCATCGATCCTGATTCAGCCTATTATGAATAAACATGTTTGCAATGACAATTAGAAATTATAGTTGCTTATGTCATGCTTAATTAGCTAGGAGCTTATAATTGTTTACCTTGCGTGCCAACATGCTATTAAAATGGTTGTGATGTGGTATGATAGGTTGGTATCCTCCTTTGAATGATTCGAGTGACTTGACTTGGCACATGTTCACGCATGTAGTTGAAACAAAATCAACATAGCCTTCATGATATTTATGTTCATGGTGGATTATATCCTACTCATGCTTGCACTCGGTGTTGATTAATTTTAATGCATGTTCATGCCTGTTGTCGCTCTCTAAATTGGTCGCTTTCCAGTCTCTTTCTAGCCTTCACATGTACTAAGCAGGAATACTTCTTGTGCATCCAAACTCCATAAACCCCAAAGTTATTCCATATGAGTCCACCGTACCTTCCTATATGCGGTATCTACCTGCCGTTCCAAGTAAATTTGTATGTGCCAATCTCTAAACCTTCAAATTAAATTCTGTTTTGTATGCTCGAACAGCTCATGTATCAACTAGGGATGTCTGTATCTTCCATGTTAGGCGGGTTATTCTCAAGAGGAGTGGACTCTGCTCCTCACTCACGAGAAAATAGCTGGTCATCGGGATGCCCAGTCCCATGCTCAAATCAAATCAAAATAATTGCAAACAAAACTCCCCAGGATTGTTGCTAGTTGGAGGCACCTGTTGTTTCGGGCAAGCCATGGATTGATGCTTGTTGGTGGTGGGGGAGTATAAACTTTACCATTCTTTTTGGGAACCGCCTATAATGTGTGTAGCATGGAATATACCGAGATCTTTTAGTTGTTATGTTGACAGTGAAAGTATACCTCTCAAAATGTTATTCATCTCTATTTCAAAACCGAGCTCTAGCACCTCCACAAATCACTGCTTCCCTCTGCAAAGGGTCTATCTATTTACTTTTATGTTGAGTCATCACCCTCTTAATAAAAAGCACCCGCTGGAGAGCACCGCTGTCACTTACATGCATTACTATTAGTTTATATTGGGTATGACTATGACTGGATCTCTTTGACCATGAATTACAATGTTTAGTTAGTCCTTGATCTTTAAAGGTGCTCTGCATTTATGTTTTGCGGTCTTAGAAAGGGCTAACAAAATACCATCTTGTTATATCATATTATGATTGTTTTGAGAAAGTATTGTCATCTGAGATTTATTATTGTTGCTCGTTAGTTGATTATGCCATTGATATGAGTAAACATGAGATCTAAGTGTTATTGTGAATATGGTTAGTTCATAATCTTTGCTGAAAACTTGAATGCTGACTTTACATATTTGCAACAACAAGAGCAAACAGAGTTTGTAAAAGTTTTTCTTTATCACTTTCAGTTTGTCAACTGAATTGCTTGAGGACAAGCAAAGGTTTAAGCTTGGGGGAGTTGATACGTCTTCGTCGTATCTACTTTTCCAAACAATATTGCCCTTGTTTTGGACTCTAACTTGCATGATTTGAATGGAACTAACCCGGACTGAAGCTATTCTCAGCAGAACTGCCATGGTGTTATTTTTGTGCAGAAATAAAAGTTCTCGGAATCACCTGAAAATCCATGGAGCAACTTTTCAGAATTAATAAAGAATACTGGCGAAAGAATCAATGTCAGGGGGCGCACACCCTGTCCACGAGCGTGGGGGCGCCCCCTCGGGGGCACGCCCCCCTGCCTCGTGGGCCCCCTGGACGTCCACCGACCTCAACTCCAACTCCATATATTTGCTTTCGCGGAGAAAAAAATTAGAGAGAAAGTTTCATCGCATTTTATGATACGGAGCCACCGCCAAGCCCTAATCTCTCTCGGGAGGGCTGATCTGGAGTCCGTTCGGGGCTTCGGAGAGGGGGATTCGTCGCCGTCGTCATCATCAACCATCCTCCATCACCAATTTCATGATGCTCACCGTCGTGGGTGAGTAATTCCATCGTAGGCTTGCTGGACGGTGATGGGTTGGATGAGATTTACCATGTAATCAAGTTAGTTTTGTTAGGGTTTGATCCCTAGTATCCACTATGTTCTGAGATTGATGTTGCTATGACTTTGCTATGCTTAATGCTTGTCACTAGGGCCTGAGTGCCATGATTTCAGATCTGAACCTATTATGTTTCCATGAATATATGTGAGTTCTTGATCCTATCTTGCAAGTCTATAGTCACCTATTATGTGTTGTGATCCACAACCCCGAAGTGACAATAATCGGGATACTTCTCGGTGATGACCGTAGTTTGAGGAGTTCATGTATTCACTAAGTGCTAATGCTTTGGTCCGGTACTCTATTAAAAGGAGGCCTTAATATCCCTTAGTTTTCATTAGGACCCCGTTGCC
>NW_025242460.1:0-830 GCF_018294505.1 Triticum aestivum
GGCAAAAACTGGATGCACTTTGTGTACAAACTGGACAATCTGTTTCGAAGTATCACGGTTTCGGACGAAAACTCATTAGTTACACCGGTAATTCAAAATTTTAATAACTTATTACAACTCTGGACGTTTTTCGCATTCAGCATGCACCATTCAAAGCCACGTTATCAACTTTCAACCCTTTGTGACATAATTTGCTATTTTTAATGCATTTACTAATTTGTTTTGAGCTAAATGGCCCTGCAATTGAAAAACTCTACAAATGAACTCTGAAAAGGTTGAAACTTGGCATGGTATCATCATTTCACCCGCATAGCATGTGCAAAAGAGTAGAGAGGGTCATCAACTTTCAACCCTTTGTGACATAATTAGCAACTTTTAATGCATTCACTGATTTGTTTTGAGCTAAATGGCCCTGAAATTGAAAAGCTCTACAAATGAACTCCGAAAAGGTTGAAACTTGGCATGGTATCATCATTTCACCCGCATAGCATGTGCAAAAAAGTAGAGAGGGTCACGGCAAAAACTGGAGGCACTTCGTGTACAAACTGGACAATCTCTTTCGAAGTATCAGGGTTTCGGACGAAAACTCATCTGTTACACCGGCAATTCAAAATTTTAATAACTTATTACAACGCTGGACGTCCTTTGCATTCAGCATGCACCATTCAAAGCCACGTCATCAACTTTCAACCCTTTGTGACATAATTTGCTATTTTCAATGCATTTACTGATTTGTTTTCAGCTAAATGGCCCTGCAATTGAAAAGCTCTACAAATGAACTCTGAAAAGGTGGAAACTTGGCATGGTATCATCATTTCACCCGCATAGCA
>NW_025242460.1:1274-1727 GCF_018294505.1 Triticum aestivum
AGTTACACCGGCAATTCAAAATTTTAATAACTTATTACAACTCTGGACGTTTTTCGCATTCAGCATGCACCATTCAAAGCCACGTCATCAACTTTCAACCCTTTGTGACATAAATTGCTATTTTTAATGCATTTACTAATTTGTTTTGAGCTAAATGGCCCTGCAATTGAAAAGCTCTACAAATGTACTCTGAAAAGGTTGAAATTTCGCATGGTATCATCATTTCACCCGCATAGCATGTGCAAACAGTAGAGAGGGTCACCGGAAAAACAGGATGCACTTTGTGTGCAAACTGGACAATCTCTTTCGAAGTATCAGGGTTTCAGACGAAAACTCATCTGTTACACCGGCAATTCAAAATTTTAATAACTTATTACAACTCCGGACGTTTTTTGCATCCAGCATGCAAAATTCAAAGAAACGTCATCAACTTTCAACCCTTTCTGATATAAT
>NW_025242460.1:2516-3110 GCF_018294505.1 Triticum aestivum
CATAGCATGTGCAAACAGTAGAGAGGGTCACCGGAAAAACAGGATGCACTTGGTGTGCAAACTGGACAATCTCTTTCGAAGTATCAGGGTTTCAGACGAAAACTCATCTGTTACACCGGCAATTCAAAATTTTAATAACTTATTACAACTCCGGACGTTTTTTGCATCCAGCATGCAAAATTCAAAGAAACGTCATCAACTTTCAACCCTTTCTGATATAATTTGCTATATTAATGCATTTACTGATTTGTTTTGAGCTAAATGGCCCTGCAATTGAAAAGCTCTACAAATGAACTCTAAAAAGGTTGAAACTTGGCATGGTATCATCATTTCACCGGCAGAGCATGTGCAAAAAAGTAGAGAGGGTCACGGCAAAAACTGGATGCACTTCGTGTACAAACTGGACAATCTGTTTCGAAGTATTAGGGTTTCGGACGAATACTCATCAGTTACATCGGCAAATCAAAATTTTAATAACTTATTACAACTCTGGACGTCTTTTGCATTCAGTATGCACCATTCAAAGCCACGTCATCAACTTTCAACCCTTTGTGACATAATTTGCTATTTTTAATGCATTTACTGATTTGTTTT
>NW_025242461.1:0-3110 GCF_018294505.1 Triticum aestivum
TGATGATCGGGTGTGATAAGCTCTACGTCCATCTACAACGGGTGCAAGCCAGTTTTGCACACGCGGAATACTCAGGTTAAACATGACGAGCCTAGCATATGCAGATATGGCCTCGGAACACTGAGACCGAAAGGTCGAGCGTGAATCATATAGTAGATATGATCAACATAGTGATGTTCACCATTGAAAGCTACTCCATTTCACGTGATGATTGGTTATGGTTTAGTTGATTTGGATCACGTGATCACTTAGAGGATTAGAGAGATGTCTATCTAAGTGGTAGTTCTTAAGTAATATGATTAATTGAACTTAAATTTATCATGAACTTAGTACCTGATAGTATCTTGCTTGTCTATGTTGATTGTAGATAGATGGCCCGTGCTGTTGTTCCGTTGAATTTTAATGCGTTCCTTGAGAAAGCAAAGTTGAAAGATGATGGTAGCAATTACACGGACTGGGTCCGTAACTTGAGGATTATCCTCATTGCTGCACAGAAGAATTACGTCCTGGAAGCACCGCTAGGTGCCAAACCTGCTGCAGGAGCAACACTAGATGTTATGAATGTCTGGCAGAGCAAAGCTGATGACTACTCGATAGTTCAGTGTGCCATGCTTTACGGCCTAGAACCGGGACTTCAACGACATTTTGAACATCATGGAGCATATGAGATGTTCCAGGAGTTGAAGTTAATATTTCAAGCAAATGCCCGGATTGAGAGATATGAAGTCTCCAATAAGTTCTACAGCTGTAAGATGGAGGAGAATAGTTCTGTCAGTGAGCATATACTCAAAATGTCTGGGTATAACAATCACTTGATTCAACTGGGAGTTAATCTTTTGGATGAAAGCGTCATTGACAGAATTCTTCAATCACTGCCACCAAGCTACAAGAGCTTCGTGATGAACTATAACATGCAAGGGATGGACAAGACGATTCCCGAGCTCTTCGCAATGCTAAAGGCTGCGGAGGTAGAAATCAAGAAGGAGCATCAAGTGTTGATGGTCAATAAGAACACCAGTTTCAAGAAAAAGGGCAAAGGGAAGAAGAAGGGGAACATCAAAAAGAACAGCAAGCAAGTTGCTGCTCAAGAGAAGAAACCCAAGTCTGGACCTAAGCCTGAGACTGAGTGCTTCTACTGCAAGCAAACTGGTCACTGGAAGCGGAACTGCCCCAAGTATTTGGCGGATAAGAAGGATGGCAAGGTGAACAAAGGTATATGTGATATACATGTTATTGATGTGTACATTACCAGAGCTCGCAGTAGCACCTGGGTATTTGATACTGGTTCTGTTGCTAATATTTGCAACTCGAAACAGGGACTACGGATTAAGAGAACACTGGCCAAGGACGAGGTGACGATGCGCGTGCGAAACGGTTCCAAAGTCAATGTGATCGCCGTCGGCACGCTACCTCTACATCTACCTTCGGGATTAGTATTAGACCTAAATAATTGTTATTTGGTGCCAGCGTTGAGCATGAACATTATATCTGGATCTTGTTTGATGCAAGACGGTTATTCATTTAAATCAGAGAATAATGTTTGTTCTATTTATATGAGTAATATCTTTTATGGTCATGCACCCTTGAAGAGTGGTCTATTTTTGATGAATCTCGATAGTAGTGATACACATATTCATAATGTTGAAGCCAAAACATGCAGAGTTGATAATGATAGTGCACTTATTTGTGGCACTGCCGTTTAGGTCATATCGGTATAAAGCGCATGAAGAAACTCCATACTGATGGACTTTTGGAACCACTTGATTATGAATCACTTGGTACTTGCGAACCGTGCCTCATGGGCAAGATGACTAAAACGCCGTTCTCCGGTACTATGGAGAGAGCAACAGATTTGTTGGAAATCATACATACAGATGTATGTGGTCCGATGAATGTTGAGGCTCGTGGCGGATATCGTTATTTTCTCACCTTCACAGATGATTTGAGCAGATATGGGTATATCTACTTAATGAAACATAAGTCTGAAACATTTGAAAAGTTCAAAGAATTTCAGAGTGAAGTTGAAAATCATCGTAACAATAAAATAAAGTTTCTACGATCTGATCGTGGAGGAGAATATTTGAGTTACGAGTTTGGTCTACATTTGAAATAATGCGGAATAGTTTCGCAACTCACGCCACCCGGAACACCACAGCGTAATGGTGTGTCCGAACGTTGTAATCGTACTTTACTAGATATGGTGCGATCTATGATGTCTCTTACTGATTTACCGCTATCATTTTGGGGTTATGCTTTAGAGACGGCTGCATTCACGTTAAATAGGGCACCATCAAAATCCATTGTGACGACGCCTTATGAACTGTGGTTTGGCAACAAACCAAAGTTGTCGTTTCTTAAAGTTTGGGGCTGCGATACTTATGTGAAAAAGCTTCAACCTGATAAGCTCGAACCCAAATCGGAGAAATGTGTCTTCATAGGATACCCAAAGGAGACTGTGGGGTACACCTTCTATCACAGATCCGAAGGCAAGACATTCGTTGCTAAGAATGGAACCTTTTTAGAGAAGGAGTTTCTCTCGAAAGAAGTGAGTGGGAGGAAAGTAGAACTTGATGAGGTAACTGTACCTGCTCCCTTATTGGAAAGTAGTTCATCACAGAAACCGGTTCCTGTGATGCCTACACCAATTAGTGAGGAAGTTAATGATGATGATCATGGAACTTCAGATCAAGTTATTACTGAACCTCGTAGGTCAACCAGAGTAAGATCCGCACCAGAGTGGTACGGTAATCCTGTTCTGGAGGTTATATTACTAGACCATGACGAACCTACGAACTATGAAGAAGCGATGGTGAGCCCAGATTCCGCAAAATGGCTTGAGGCCTTGAAATCTGAGATGGGATCCATGTATGAGAACAAAGTGTGGACTTTGGTTGACTTGCCCGATGATCGGCAAGCCATTGAAAATAAATGGATCTTCAAGAAGAAGACTGACGCTGACGGTAATGTTACTGTCTATAAAGCTCGACTTGTTGCGAAAGGTTTTCGACAAGTTCAAGGGATTGACTACGATGAGACCTTCTCACCCGTAGCGATGCTTAAGTCTGTCCGAATCATGTTAGCAATTGCCGCATTTTATGATTATGAAATTT